>NW_021940565.1:4128892-4393742 GCF_001715985.3 Manacus vitellinus
TGGGCTTCTGCTGCCTGGGCACCACCAGGGCCAAGGCTGGCGCAGTGAGTGGGGCCCCTCCTCCCCCTGGGAGAGCAGGGGTCCTATTTGCCCCCTGCCCTGCCTGCGCGCTCCCTGCCCTGCTGACCCTCCTCTCCCCTTTACCCGCAGGACGGCTTTGTCCGGGTGGACCGGGACTACGTGGCGCAGGCAGCAGAGCTGGCACGGGCAGGGGGCTGCAAGCACTTTATCCTGCAGTCCTCCCAGGGGGCAAACGCACAGAGCAGCTTCCTCTACCTCCGCGTGAAGGTGAGGAGTCAGCTGGGGTGGGCTCCTGGTGCTTGTGTAGGAGTCACAAAATGCTGGGATGCTCGTGAAGGAAGGAGTAGCTGAGGTCTCAAGAGTTGCAAATAGCTCTGGGGGTCCTCCTTGTGCTGTGGGACAAGGGAAGGGGCTGCTGTGTGACTGGCTTCATCTGAAGCAGCATAACCCTGCGTGCAGTTTTTATCTTCCTCTTTAAACCTAGAAAGACTCGCTGGGGTCTGTAGCCCAGACCCAGCTCCCCAGCCTAAAGCTGCTTCACAGCTAGGTGGGGGGGCTATGTCCCAGTGAGACGTGAACTATCCAGGGATGGAGAGCCCACAGGCTCCCCAGGTGGGACCATACCTATCGTAAAAGCTTTTTTCCCCCATATGTTGTGTGCTGCCGCCCCCAACACCTGCTGGATTCACAGCTGTCTGCCGGCTGGATCCATCCCCAGGCTGGATGCAAAGTCCAGTTGCTCTCGGGAGCGGCCCGTTGCAGTTAACATGATGGTTGCAAGGGTGCGCTGCTGACTCACAGTCTGTGTCCACTGCGGGCACTCGCCCCACGCTGCCTGTCCTGGAGAGCTGCTCCCTGCCTGGCCTCTTCCAGCTTTGCACTGGCATTAGTGCCGTCCTGCCCACAGCTCAGCAACTCTCTCCTGCCCATTCACGGAGTGGCAGGGATGGTGCTTGCAGTCATCCTTGTCTCCTTTCATTCCTGCCCAACTGCTCTGACAGGGCGAAGTGGAGAACCTGGTCCAGGCTGTTGGTTTTGATCGCTGTACCATTCTCCGTCCAGCGTGAGTAGCAGTGGAGGAGGGAAGGCACAGGGCTTGGGTGGAGGGTTGTCAGGGCAGCAGGTTGATGGAGAAGGAGAAAGGATGCATAAGCAGGGGGAAGTGGAGAAAGCCACCAGCTGCAAATGCAGCTCACAGATGAGCAGACTGCTTCCCAATGCAGAGCTTGCTTTCTGCAGCAGTTTCCCATGGCCCATCCCAGTGCTAGTGCCACGTGAGGTTGGAGCACATAGGTCGGAGATTATCTCTGCATGGACCTTGACCTTATGCAGGGGGGGAGTACTCACCTGTGTCCTTTCAGCTGCACTGCACTCTTGCTGCCTAGGAGAACTGGCATCCTGCTTTTGGCAGCACAGTGGAAAAAGGAGTTGAGTGTCCAGGGGCTCAGCTCAGTCACATTTTGTGGCCCTGCTAAAGCCCCAAAGCCCATGTGGGTTTAGGAAGCTGGTCTGCACCCTGGTGCAGCTGTAAAACCCAGTCTCTAGCCTTCCCTTGGGGATGGTTTCAGGCTGACCCCACCTTACCTCCTCGCTCTGCAGGGTGCTGCTGTGCAAGCGCCAGGAGTCCCGGCCCATGGAGTGGGTAATTCGGCAGTTCCTGGGTGTTGTGGCTCGGGTCTTCCCCACTGCTTACTCAGTGCCTGTGGAAACAGTGGCCAGGGCTATGGTGGCCTGTGTGCTGCAGCCAGGCGAGGAGAAGGTGAAGGTGCTGGAGAACAAGGCCATCCATGAGCTGGGAAAGGCAGTGCCACAGCAGGGCACATAGAGCAAAAGGGATGGCAGGAAACAGCTTGGTTCACCATTCAGATGCTCTTTTGGGCCGAGGATGAATGCACGCATGGGAGAGGTGCAGGGTGCTTATATGGCTAACGTGGAGCCAGAGGTGGGTGCACTTCTTTACACAGTGGCTCATTCTGTCAAGGAATCAAAAATGCAGATGCTGGATGAGGAGAAACAATGTGCTCTGCTGCCTGGATCCAAAAAGCAAATGCAGATAAAGTGGTGTAATCCAGGCCTTGAATAAAACCCTATGACTGATCTGTTTGTGCCAGCTTTGTGTTTAAATTATACCTGTCACCTGCACATCAACAACCCAGCCTTACCTATCGAGATTGTGTCTTTTAGTGACACTACAGGGAATGCCCACAGGCAAGCGGCCATGCAGTAGATGGACACAGGAAGGCAGAATCAGCTCTCAGCTGTCTGTGCAGAGGCTGCACCTCACAGAGCACACGGTGGCACCAGTGCTGCTAAGATAGCGGAGCTCCTGAGTGCTCAGCAACAGCTGCTGAGGCGCCTGGGGGTGGCTCTGCCCACAGCAGGTCTCTGCAAACAACACTGTCCTCGCTGATCTGCTGAGGGTGCAGAGGGCCTGCTGCAGGGACGCAGCTGTTTGGGCCTGCGCTGTCACTTGGTGCCTGTAGTCACATCAACACCACGCAAATACTTGGGTTGACTTGAAAACACCTGTCTCCACATGTCTCTCTGGCCTTTCCTTATATAAATGAATCAGAGCTCAGACCCATGTTCCTCAGAGTGCTGTGCATGTGCAAGAGCTGAGGCCAGCCACACGCACATCTTGGAATGGGCTTGCCCCTGCCCCATGCTGCCCAGGTACCAGAAGGGGAGAAGGTTCCTTCTGTGGGCATGGAGCAGGCACAACGAGCAGTGCATTGTCCCAGCTGCAGTCCCAACTGTTCTCAGGCCTCCTGCTTGGGGTCGAGGAACTTGGTGGCTCGACAGCTGGGATGCAGGACTTACGTGACTCCCAAATTCCCAGCTGGCCAGAGTCCCAGCACTTCGGGTAATGCTGCTTTTCAGGATTTTCTCTGACCTCACCCGTGGCTCCTGTGTCAGTGACTTGGATGTGGCAAATGGAGGGAGCCTGGATCTCATCTCTGTCCTCTACACAAGCAGTTTAATCACTGGGCAGGACCTCAGAAAGTTGGCAGAGGCAGTGAGATGGTGCAAGGCCTGCACCCGAGCAACTCTTTAACCACGTGTGGGGCTCAGTTCAAAGGGACCACAGAGCCACAGTTACTCCTCCAACTGTCCCAGTGAGAGTATCTTTAGAGTAAAATTTCATATCCAAAGGGAGATGAGAGGTAGGCTGGTCAGGAGCATCACACAAGTTTCGGAGGGGTGTTTCAACTTTCCTCAAGTTGGAGCAGGAAAGCTGTTCAAGCATGCAGCACTGGGTTACACAGGCATAATGCACTCCAGTGCTCAAAGAGATTATTAAAAAAGGGAATGTGCTTATACAGGGGAGTGGAAATGAACACCTGAAGTGGTAAGACCTTAAAAGTAGTAAAAATTGCATACAGAAGAGAGATTGAAAAAAGAATGTAAGCTTTGGAAAGTTACAGGTAAAAGGCAAGCCACAGAAGACTTGAAGAAAGCATCCTAAAGGCATAAAAATGAATTATGACTATGTGAGAAGCAGAAAGGGAGCCTGAGGGACAGGATGTGATTAGGCTCTATAGGAAGAAAAGAGCCATCACAGGAAGACTTGAGGAATTACTTGCATTGCCCTTTGCTGTGAAGGAGCTCACACTAGCATCATTCCGTAGGGGGCACACATTTGCATGACTGTCCCAAAGCACGCAGGGGGAAAAAAATAAAAATATTTTTAACTCCATTTTTAGAACACATGGTTAAAAGTCTGCCAGAAGGAGCACTCAGATGAATTGCCAAATACTCTCCTGGGTGAGAATTGCAGTGATCCCTGTACCAAAAAGTCAACATTGTTAAATATGATACTAGTTTTTAAAAAGTTCCAGTGGGAACCAGGAAACTGCAAAGCAGCTAGGCTGCTTTCTATAAAAGGCATGTTGTTAGAAAGGATAATAAAGTCTGGAAATAACAGGGCCCAGGATAAATGTGGTGTAGTGGGAGATTCCACATGGCTTTTGAGGGGGCAGTTGCAAGACACAAGCCTAGAGCACTCTTGGAGGAAACCAGCCATTGTGTATATAAGACAATCTGGTCCTCAGAGTGCACTTGGATCTCCAAAAAGCTCTCCCAGAAGGGCTCTTAAAGAAATTAAGCTGTCGTGGGAAGAAAAGGAAGGTCTGTGTAGTTTCTTACTGGAAATATTTTCTTAGCACTCCAAAGCCTTGAAACACACGAAACAAGCATTTATTGCTGGACAAAGGTCTGTGGAAAATGCAAGCTATTTCTGTGTAACCCTTGTTTTTGCTCAAGTGGCACACAGTTTCTTCTTCAGTGTTTCAGATAAGTCTCTGTTAGAATGCACAACTGCAATCCCAGCACACAGTATAACTTCCTTATCACCCTCTTGTATGGAATTTCCTCACACATTTTGGACCTCAGTTCCTCAGTTTGCTCTGTGCACTCATTAAACCCCCCCTCCCTAGAGCTGTGGAAGAGATCACAGGGCATCAATCACTGAACTACGGCAGAGCCACAGGAGCAGGCGATTTGCCCACCTAGGGCTGAAAGAGATAAAGGAGGTAAAAGTCTCTAGGGAACAGACACTTCCTCCATGGTGTCTCACATGGGGGAAGCTCCAGGTTCCTCCAAGCAGCAAGAGGTCTGCAGAAATGGGGCCATGCCCCTGGCATGCCTGGCATGTCTCTCTGCTTTCCAGGGGCTTGTAGCCCTGGCTGGAGCTGGGAAGAGAGCACAGAAGGGTGTTCAGTGTCTCCTGGACAGCATTTACACAAACCTCCTGGTCCCACAGACCCAAGGGATTCCAATGCTGACTTTATTACTGCAGATTAATGAGAAGAAATAACTGCATTCCCAATGGCTCAGCAGCGAGCGTGGGGCTACGGGGGTTTCCCATGTGGTGCCATGGCCCCACTGTCCTTCCCAGTCCCAAGAACTGCTGGCACCTCTCACCCAGCCCACACTGCCACCGGCTCCTCTCTGAGTCAGGGGGTGCCTGGACAGCTGGCAAAGCATCCTACAAACAGCATCATGCTTGAATGGAGATTTTCAAAGCAGCCTCACTGGCACTCAGTGACATCCTAGTGACGTCCCTGCTAGCAAATGTATGGCCCTGACATGCTCTCTGACCCCAGGGTACTGGTACAGCCCAGCACAAGGGCAGAGCTTGCAAGGCTGCATTCCTTTGGAGAGCAGGGGCTGCACCCTAGCTGCTGGGACTTGGGATGACCAGGTGACCTCCAATTCACTGACTGGGTGAGGCACCTCCATGCTAATAAAAGACCCTCCTCCTGATTCCTCTGGGAAAAGCACAGAATGACAGCAGCCTGGGAAGGAGTAAAGGACCTCCATCCTCTGCAGCTGCCACGGTTTCCTTACCCCCTCTGCAAGACACAGGAGAGGCTGGGGAGCACCTCAATGCCAGCAGTGGGAAGAGGCAACCCACCCCAGCGAGACCCCACATCTTGCACCCCGCCTGGGTACATCTGGGGGACTCTAGTCAGCCCAAGCCCAGGCAAACATCATTTGAGCATCTAATCCTCTGAAATTGTAGGCTGTCCTTTTTTTTCATTCAGTTTCCATTACAAACCAGTACAAAGCTTGCCCAAGCTCTCCAGGGAGGCGCAGTTTCCAACAGACATCCACCTTTCACTTACTGCGCTCAGAAGCTGAAATGCAGACAGTGTCTTACTGCGTAGTCCCAGAACAGGTCCAAAATCCAGCTGGAAAATAGAACCAGGCACAGCTCTGACACAGCTCAAAGAACAGGCCTCAGCTTAAATGTAGCCCCAGGCTGGGGGGCAGGTGGGGCTGGTCAGGGCAGTGATGATCGTTAGTGACCCAGGGTGTGGACAGCCAGGTTGGGAGCAAGGTTCCTGTTCCCAGCTCCGAGTGTTAAACAAGGCACTCATGCACCTTTTCATAGTCACGCAGACAGCCAAGGTCAGGGCCAGGCACACAGCAGGTTTTCAGTGCTGGCTGTGGTCACCCTCTTCACTCAAGTGCTGCTAAGCTGTGCTAGGAGTGACTCCATTGCAGCTGCTGGCTGTAGCTCATCCTCCCCCGTGAGGGGGCCAGATCTTTGGCTGTGGGACCCTTTGGAGCCAGGCTGGTCCCTGTGTTTGCCATGAGCTGCCCCTCAGCAGGCAGCCTCACTTGTTGGTGTTGCACCTACACTGTACCTGAGTGGCTGGCTGAGGCTGGGAGAAAAATCACACTGCAGATGCTTTTGGACTCATCAAAGTGTCATTGTTAGATAAAACCAGAACATTTGCTATGATGAAAAGACTTGTTTTTTCAAGCTTACGTGAAAAGGAACTTGTTCTGGCACAAAATTCACTGTTATCCACCAGCCAGTAGCCACTTTTGAAGCTGTGGATGCATTGACATTAGCCACAGCCTTTAAATCAACAGCAAGACTTCTCATAAGAACTTTTTTTTTTTTCCAAAAGTACTGTTTTTCACTGGAAAAAAAACCTCACTTGAATGAAGCATGTCTACCTGGCTCTTCTAAATACTGACCCGGAGCTTGATATGTTGTTAAAAGAAAGGCTGTGGGCTTCCTGAAGCCCCCCAGAGAGCAGCTTGGCCCTTCCAATTTGATTACCTGATCTCACCCCAGAAAGACCACATTTTTTTTTTTCCCCCCCGTGTGAGCTTTGAGAGAAGAAAACAAAATCCAGAAGCTGCTGGGGCCGGGGCCAGCTGCAGCAGGCTGGCCGGCATTGGTTACGGGGCTGGCAGGGGTCCAGCTCCCGGCGCTATATAGGAACGAGAGGGGGGAGCTGGGCTGCAGACGGAGCCACTGCTGCTTGGTTTAGCCATCACTCACACTCTTCTCACGGCTCGAGGAAACTACAGCCTGCCAAGATGTGCAAAGGATTAGCAGCGCTGCCCCACACGTGCCTGGAGAGGTGAGAATGGCCAGGATGCCAGGGGGCTGCCTCCCCGCAGGGTTCTGCCGGGGCAGCTGGAGGCACAGGGGCTCTTCCTTAAGCATGTCCCTGAGATGAACATCTCATATGGGGACTGGGATTATCCAGCTCTGAACTGGGAGGGAAGGGAGGCTTTCTGGGGGTGGCTCAGTGGGTGCTGCAAATGGCTGGGACCCTTAGTGGGACGAGTGGTGATTCAGTTGCAAACTACCCACTCTGACTTGGGAACCTCTCTGCTGGGTGAGTTTGGGCTGCCCCAAACCCACCTCTCTACCCCTGCTGCTCTGAGCAGGAGTGCGTTGTTGTCAGATCTTAATATTTGCAAAACATGGAGGAGGGGAGGAGGAAAAAAGCAGAAAAGAGGTTTTGCCTTTCTGAGGCAAAACCAGCGCTGGCTCACAAGTGCTTTTAAATCCTCTTTAACTGCCTGTGTCTTGCTCTCACACGGATTAGCCAGACCTGGCCCCTCTCCACAAGGCTCAGTTCCATGCAGAGCACCAGCTCTGCCTGGCTTGTGGCACCCATCCTCGTCTTCATGCCTACCCACCTGGGTGCTTTCCTCAAAACCTGCCCCTGATGGTGTTGGTGCTGCCTCCCAGGCTGCTCTCAACCCTCTTTGGAGCCACAGCAAGCTCCAGCCCCCAGCCATTTCCATGGTGATTGGAATCTGGGGTCTCCCTGCGGCATCAGGGCACCCGATGCTTCACCTAAGGAGGAAGCTTGGGAAAAGACTATACATGTGAATCCCCCAATGAGGATTCCCTCATGGCTGCAAATGCCTCCGCACCGGTTTTTGGATGAGAATGAGGGGACATTCACTGTCCTTGGGGGAGCTCCAGAGAAGTCCCAGCTGAAGTTGTGGCACTGGGGTCTGATGCTGCTTGCCCAGAAGCAAGGCAAATTCCCATCACAGGTACAAACAGGAGCATGGGCCTGTGGCAGTTTCTTTGTTGGAAATGTGCCTTTGGGCCATCCTAGTGACTCCACTGCCTGCTCCCCTGCAGCCTCCTGCGCCACAGGCAGACAAGCAGCACTCTTCCAGATGTGGGTGATCCACATGTTTCTGTTCTGCTATCCCCTTTGTTTTCACTCTTCTGATGCTTTCTAATACTAAATTTTCTTAATAAAGATTTTCTCCCCCTGTTGCTATGCTGATGCTTTCACCTGTTGTGCCCTCAAATCCTTGCTCCTGAAGGCAGCTTCACTTACACTTTCATACGCAGAGTCAGGACTGCGTTTGCCCCCTGCGCATCACTTTGCACTGCCCTGTGAGGCATTCTAACAGCTGCTCCACTGCCAGTCTCATGAGATCTTCCCACAGTTCCTCACAATTTGTCCCTGAGTGCCATACCTGGGGAGTGCAATATCTGCTCCTCGGCCACTGACCCCCTTCTCCCCACGTGTGTGATGTTTAACAGCACGGTCCCAGCCTGTGTTCCCATAGCACCATCCCCACAGCTGTGTGCTACCTTTCCCACGCTGTCATCCATGAGATGGCCTTCTCCCCTGCAGCTGCCTGGGGTCTGGAAAGCCCACCCAAAGTCCCCTGAAGACCCAAGGGGCTGGTACCCCCTGACTCCCCACAAAACGTGGTTGCTGGCCTCTTCAGAGAAGGATGATAGGTTGGAAGGAATCTCTTCCTACCGCCAGAGCTGCCTTGACTTCTCTCCAATAGACCATATTTGTCCATGTGTCCACCACAGATCTGACACAGCTGCCACTGACGTGCCCATACAGCATCACACTTGCAGCTTTATGGCTCCTTGAATCCCCTCTGGAGCCTTTTTCCCCTCAAGGGGCATTTCCTCTCACACCTTCCTGCCCTTGGGCACAGCAGCACCTTTATCTTTCAGCTATAGCTTTAACTCCTTTGAGCTTCTATTTTTGTTTTGTTTTTAAAGCTGGAGTCTCTCCTGGCCCTCCGAGCAGCCTTCTTGCTCTTGATGTGTTTGACAGAGCCCATATTTTCTATTAATGCTTCTTGGAAGCTGTTTCTCAGACTTTTTCTTGGCATTCTCCCATCTGTTCTCACACTTAACCTTCCACCGTTTACGGTCCTCTTGCTCTTTCTCACTTGGCCATAGCTGGGTTTTTTTGAAGGATGCCTTTTTGTTTATAACTGCCTTTTTTACCCTGCTGTTAAGCCTTTGCTGAAGCCTTGCTTGAAAGCTTGCAATCCGTCTGCTGGAGGACGCCAGGATGGTGTCTTTAAATAGCCCTTCCCTCCCTCAACCTGCAATCTCTCAGCCCGCTCCAGTCCTTTCACTTCCTTTTAGCAACCTTCCTCACCTCTGCTGCCTCCATGGATTTCATGAAGATCCCACAGCCAGGACTTGCTCCAGTGCAGGGGGGTGGTTTTTTCTGCTGTCCCGACACCAGGACTTGCAGGGCTCCAGTGGGGTGGGCAGCCACTGGTGGTCTATTGACAGCACCATGGGATGGAACAGGATGGATCCATCCGAAGAGTCTCACTGGGAACAGCATGCAGTGGGGCTGCAATATAGGTCTAACACCACTGCACAGCACAGCCTGAGACAAAGAGGCCCCAGGGCTGAGCTTAAATGGAGCCCCATTAATGTGCAGGGTGTGGGGCTCAGCTGGAGCTGCTCAGGGCCATTAGGGCCTGTCAGTGCCCTTTGAGCCTGACAGATGTTGCCCATAAGTCACTGTCAGAGGATGGGAATCAGAGAGAAGGACTTTGAACCAGCTCTGAGCATTATCCAGGAGAGTACTTGCTGCTGTGTGAAACTGCCATCAGTAGCATCCCAAACACCTTGTGCATGTGTTGGCTCATCTACACCAGAGCAGGGGGGTCCCCGGGTCATGTTCAAACAGCAACAGACTACTGGTCCTGTCCTCCCAGCTCCTTAGGTCACCATGGGCTAGATTTGGCTGTTGGTGCCCCTGCTCCCAGCACAGCTCGTGTTATCTCCCTGCCTACATGGTACCTCCTGCATCCACCGTCCTTGCTTCAGAGGTGGGCAACTTCCCCCTGCTCCTGCCAGATGAGCCTCTCATGATAGGGCACATGGTCCAGTTTCCTGGAAGGGACTGTCCCTGGTGCACAGCACCCAGCACTGGCAGTGGGTTGGCCATGGCAACATCCACAGCTTTACCCTCCCTAGTGTTGGGCTGTGGCAGGGAGGGGCACATGGTGGCAGCCAGCATTTCTGCTCAGCCCCTCTTTGAGAGATTCTCCCTGAACTCATGTGTCCCCTTCCCTGCAGGGACCTGAAGCCACCAGCACAGATGTTTGGGAAAGCAGATCCAAGGGAGAGGCTGTTCTGCCCCAACAGCTTTCCTGGGGCACTCTCTGCACCCACCCATTGCTTTGGTGCTAATGGGGCTGCAGCTCCTTGTCTGCTTCACCTGCTCCCCATCACTGCAGCTGTGCCATCCTCTTTGGTCAGGGCCATGCCATGGGTGTCCCAGCTGTGATGGCCAGGAGGGTGCCTGAGGCTTGCAGGAGAGACAGTCTCAGGCACTGGACATCAGGAGCCAGCTCCAAGCATTTATCTGCATTTTATTTATTTATCAGAGGGAGCAGGACAAACGGTACGCGGCAGCATCCCTGTCCCAGACACCTCAGTGTGGGAGCATGGCGACCTCATCACCTTTTGCCTGAGGTTCTGCTCTTTCCAAGATTCAAGTTTTCTCAGAAGCACTAGCAGTGGGAACTGCTAGTCCCTGTAGCTGCTGACATTTTCCATGAAAACAGTTGGGTTTCTGGGTGCGTGATGCCCTGTGCCGTACACCCACGGCGGGTGGTCCGTGCAGCCCCAAGCTGGGCTACTCACTCTGGCTGGGCCTGCTTTGAGCTTTCATGCAAGGGTGGCTGTTTAGAGGCAGATTTCTTCACAGAAGTTGGGGGCAGCTGGCAGGGAGCAGAGCAGACGCCCCTGCTCCAGGTCTCAAAAAGTCACCCATGGGGACTGGCGAGTGGAAACCAAAACACAGAGAGAGTTTTACAGGGAGGGAAAAAAATTAAAGGAATTGCAATAAAACAGCAGACATAGCAAGGGAGTGATCATCCACAGAGGGCTTGTGAAAATAAACAGCAGAGAGGAAAATTGTAGGGAGCCCTGAAGCCAGGGACCTACAGCCTGGCTTTGCCAGCCATGCCAAAAGCTCAGCCCAGCCAGCCTGTGAGGAGCAGTGTGCCCCCTTGCTCTCCTTCACCTCCTCTACCAGGAAGATGACCTGGAAGCCACCAAATGTTGCTGTGTCAGGGAAGAGTCCTGCCCTGCAAAGATGGGGCTTGGGGTATCTGTTTTCACCCCTTTATTTCTTCGCCCTTATACAGCACACCTCAGTGTTCCCTGCAAAAGCTCAGCTTGCTTTTGCTACCATCGCTGAGCTGCAGCAGAGAGGAGCCTTGTCTGCAGTTTTAGATGCTCAGGACCTCATTGCAAATTGTATTGCACAAAAGGGAATGTTTCGGGAGACATCTGGGCCTGCTGTCAAGCCCCAGGACCCCTCTTGTTTCTGCTTCTTCCAAACAGAGGTCTAGGGCATGGCCTTGGGGCAACGGGGAACTGGCACGAAGCTTTTGGCAGTCAGAGTATTTCAACTCCTGACAAAACTGTTCTTCCCCCTCTGCCCCAGGGAAGGCAGCACTCAGGAGGTGTCTATTTGCGGTGTCTATTTCCCATTGCAGATATAAAGCTTACTTATTACCCTATATATATATATCTCTGAGGGTGTCCTGCTCTGAATGCCATCGGCAGTGCAGGGCTGGCAGGCACAGGGTGGGACAGGGCTCGGTGGGGCAGGCACTGCCGTGCAGCCCAGCACGGCACCCGCACAGCCTCCTCTCCAGGGACAGCTCCTTCACCTCCTCACCAGCACTTCTTCAGGCTCATCACTATAGAGACTGAGTGCTGCACACACGGCCCTAATTCACCATCAGAGCAGCCCGCCAGCTCTGCTGATACAATTATCCCAGCCACAGATGGGGATAGAGTGAAGAGATCAAGATCAAGAGCTGCCGCTAATGCGGAGCGCCCGGTTTGAACAGCACCAGCCAGGCGCAGCCTTTACAACATGAGGGTACATTTGTTCATCTGTAAGTAATTACAGAGCTTTGTACTTCACCAGGGGCTGTGCAGGGCAGGGATTGTGACTGTCCGCATTGCCCCGTTCCTCTGCCTGACCTGCCTCTGCTCCTCCCCTCCTGCAGGGCCAAGGAGATCAAGACGAAGCTGGGCACACTGATCCAGAAGCACGACTCAGCCATTGACTTCATCATCCCCTACCCTGAGAAGCCAGAGAAGCCGCCCAAGGCCCAGAAGTGAGTACTGCACTGGGGTGGGCTGTGCTGGCACCTGTGCCCAGCCAGTGGGGTGGTTATGAGCCCTTTTGGGGTGCAGAGGAGCTGAAGCCCTGCTGGGGGGGTGCACAGGAGGCTCTACATGGCAGGCAGCTTCGTGGCCTGACTGCTAAGTGCAGGCTCAGGAAGTTATGTCAGGGCAGCATGAGACATGTCAGGCAATACAGCTCTATGGAAACTAGATTTCCCATGGAAACTCAATTTATTTTTTATGAGATTTCCTGTTATTGGATAAAGGTTTTTCCCAGAGGCATGTGGCACTTGGACTTCTCTGAGTCACCTGCCTCAGCCCAGAGGTGCCAGCCTTCACGGCCATCTGGCTTTGGGATGGTAGCATGTCCCTGAGCTGGCTGTGTGACCGTATGGTGTGATGCCTGGCTCTGGGCAGCTCTGGGATGATGGCACCTCCTCACCTTATTGCCTTTGTCCTGAGCCACTGCTCTCTGGCACTGAGCTGGTGTATAATATTGGCTCTGCTTTATCAGCACTACTTAAAGCACATGAAACATTAGTTATTTTGCCTGCTAATCCAGGCTGTGGTGGGTGATATGGAGGGGGAGGCTTTCTGGCAGGGTGCCTGCTCACCACAGTGCTGCCTGGCAAGAGCTGCCCAGATCAAGCAGGGCAGACAGAGCTGCCATGCCCCAGATGCCTCTGTGACCGAGACACATTTGTCCCCATTAGCTGTCCCCTCAGAAAGCCAGAGAACATCCTCTCTCCCCAGTGCCTGGAGGAGTTGTTTTCTCTGCACTGCAATGTTGTGCAGCCTCGTCATTGCTCACCTGTCAGAATCTCGCTTGCTGTTAATATCATCCCTAGGACATTCAGACAATGGAAATGTGAATTTGGTAGTTTCCAGGAAATCTGGATTGTGTTGGGTTACTGCAGCGATGCTTCACCTCATGGGGGTGAGAAGTCACCTGGCAGGAACAGGGAGAGTTTTTGATCCTTGATAGAAGTGCAAATGCAATTTGAGGTCCAGGAAGTGAACAATCAGAACCCCCTGTCGTGGTCCTTACTGCTGCAGTCTGATGACAAGTGAGGCCAAGTACCCACCCTGAGCAAGCTTTGCTTTCCTGCTGTTCCCCTCTCTGTGCTGGAGCCACATGGGCAGCACGGCTGGGCAGCAGCACCTGCACTTCCCCCAGACCCACCACTGAAGCATCAGGCTGTCCTGCCCACACTCCTTGGGATGCTCCGCTCACCCAGGGGGTTTCAGCCCCAACACGTGGCTCCTGTGGCAGCAAAACAAGTTGCACAGGGGCTTCCCTCACCTTCCAGTCAACACCAGGCATTGCCCTGGTGGGTCACAGGGCAGGAACTGTGAGCCCAAGGCAGCTTGGCCAAACTCCTTGGAGCTTAACTAAAACAACAGGAAAAAGCCACAGTCAACCACCCCCCCCAACTCTTTAGTCACATTGAAAAATATAGCAAAAAAAAAAAAAGAGGAAAAACCTCGCAGCTGGAAAACACTGGAGGTTTCCACTGGGAAGGGTGCCGAGGCCATTGTCCTGCCTTGCCTTAGGGCGTGGGAACAGGGCAGGCGGGCTGTGGGAGTGGAGGGCGCTGACCCCAGCCCCAGTAGCACAGGGCCGAATGACCAAGCCCCTGCCAGCAGGGAGCATCCTTCCCCACCCCAGCAGGAAAACACAGAGATGCATCCCAGCTGCCTGCAGAGCTCCTGCTCTGCCATCCCACGCACAGGCAGTGAGGTAAGGAGGAGACCTGTGGCTGCAGAGGGGACCCATTTTGCAGGTCAGCCACATCTCTGGTCAAAAATGGGGGATTTCGCCTGCCCAGCCCCATCCTCACCTTCCCTGGCACTCGGCTCTCCCCAGGAGGAGGGTACTCGTGCTGCAATGCAGCAGCATCACCATTTCATCCTCAGACCATCACCTTCGCTCTGCAAGTTCCTGCAGATTGTTATCCAGTTCTCCACATGTTTAAAGGAATTATTTAAAAACCTGGAGCCCAGACTGGGGCTGTGGGGTAAGCATAGACCACCTGGGCTTTCTTTACTCTCTTCAGGCCATCACCAGAGGAGGCTCTGCAGTGGCGTGATTCCTTGGAAAAGCTCCTGCAAAACCCCTGTAAGTTCACATCCCCCTGTGGTCAGTCACCTCCCCTCTCTCCACATCCCCTGCTGTTGCTTGCCCCCCCCTGGCACTGCCAGTGCTCAGCAAGGGCTCGGCCCTCCCACAGATGGGCTCTCCAGCTTCCTCACCTTCCTGCGCTCCGAGTTCAGCGAGGAAAATGCCGAGTTTTGGGTGGCCTGTGAGGACTACAAGAAAACCAAGTCCCCTGTGAAGATGGCAGAGAAGGCCAGGAAGATCTATGAGGAGTTCATCCAGACCGAGGCACCCAAAGAGGTCAGTGGCCATGGGGCAGGAGATGGTACTGGGAGGGGTGAGGCTGCTGTGCTGTTGGTCCCCTTCCCATAGGAGAGTGATGGCTGCAGGGCACCTTATGCCATGGCTGAGGGGCTCAGAGGGCTGTACTTCTGGCAAGGGGCAGGCCCATCCCCATGTGCTGCATTCCCACCCTTCACAGCCCTGGTGCCCCTGTTTTCATGCTCAGCCTCTGCTTGGCTGTCTCCTGCCATGGGCACCTTCAACACACGCCTGTCCCCCTTTTCCCCACAGAGGGCTGACATTAATTGTAAGGGATGGCAATGTACAGTAATCCTCCTCCACAAGTTAGCTTTGCTGCAGGACAGACCTCATCCTTATAGCTTTGCCACTAATAATTCCTCCAGAGAAAAGAACTTGCTTCAGTCTCTCCCCACACCCTTTGGGGCAGAGCAGGTGAGGGGAGATGCCATCACCCACCCCTCTAAAGGCAAGGTCCCCATCCCTCTTACACTCCCATCACAGGTGAACATCGACCACTTCACCAAGGCTGTGACCATGAAGAACCTGGTGGAGCCGTCACCAACCAGCTTTGACATGGCCCAGAAGAGGATCTTTGCCCTGATGGAGAAAGACTCCCTGCCGAGATTTGTGCGGTCGGAGTTTTATCAGGAGTTAATCAAGTAGCAATGTGGCAGGGCTGTGCAAGGCATTCCCACTGCTTCTATCTAAACACCCGCCCCTTCTCCTGCAGCTGCTTTGCTTTCTTCATACCACCCTAGAAGAGCACCCAGGGATGTTGCTAAACATCTCTCCTCGTGCTTTGGATTGTCAGATGTCCTGGTGTTTCCTCTCTTCCCATCTCTTTCCTCTCCCACAAAAGACCAATTGCAGAAATTCCCTGGAGTTGGGACCCAGAAGGGTGGCAGAGCAGCCCCAGGTCCACAGTGACCGGGAGCCACTTGGGCAGCTGGCACATCTCTGGCGCTGCAGAGCTTGGCATTAGCTGGAGGCTCTGGGGTACCAATGCTGCCTTCTTAGGACTCCTTAGGACATGACAATTTTTCTCACAGTTTTGCCCGTATCACTCATTTGGCCCAGGCTCGCTCCCTCCTGCCAACTTCCGAGGGTGCTGCTGAGACTGCTCAGGTACCCTACAGGTTCTTCCCTCCCTGGCCAAGGTGCAGGGTGAGATGTGTCCACTGCCTGATTGGCATCATCTTGTCTTCAGAAAGCAGCCAACCAGCAGGCACAGTGACAGCCGTGCAGGGATGGAGGCAAAGCAGGGACAGTGTGACAGCCATACAGCAGGGATGGCAGGAATGGCAGTGATGGCTGTATGGCAGAACCAGGAGCCCCAGAGTGTACCTGGCAGGCACGAGGGGTGAGCAGAGCGAGGCTGCAGCACCGCTTCCCCAACAGCTCTGCTCGGAGTCAGTGCTGAGACAGCCTGTTTGCTCCACACTGAAGACAGTAAAGAGGGTAAAACAAGACCTGTTTGTCCAAAACACCAGGACTGTTTAGCAACCCAGAACTCTCGCTCTCTCCAACCTTTGCACCATGTCCTGAGCTCTCAGACCACAGCCCGTGCCATGTCCCAGTGCCAGTGCAGAGCCCTCACAGGGCTGGTGTCTGTGGCGTGCTGGGATGGCAGCTCTGGGGGTTGCTGCAGGGGTTTCTTGCTCCAGTCGCTTCTGTCTGCAGTAGGCATGCCAAAGTGATACTTCTGCACAAACCCAACCGAGGGGCATTGATCAGAGGAGGGAGGAAAGTCATGCTGGGGAGAAAAAAAGCTGCAATTGCAGCTGTTCAGATCCAGTTTGAAAAATCCAAACCAAACCCAAAAACCAAACCAAATTAAAAACCGTCATTGGAAACATGAAAAATAAACCCCTAGATTCTTGAACAGATGCAAACTGCTGAGTTTGTGTAGCCTACATCTCTCTCTCCTGTCTCCTCCCATCTGCCAAGGATGTGTGATTCCATAGGCTGTTTCTAAAAAGACCAGCTCTTTTCTGATTCAAAGCCAGCCCACTGCTAACAGAATAAATCACACCTGAGGATGGGGCAAGGGCATACATGAAAAGCAGCTGGGATCTTATTTCAGCCTCGAGGCAAATGCAATGAACCACTGCTCCATAGGGCCTCAGTTTCATCCCCGTGATGGTTTCCTGGTGCAGCATCCACAGGTCATGGCTTGCAAGGAGCTGCTTCAGCCAGCAACCTGACAGACACCAGCAAAATAACCCATGTCCGTGCTGCCTCCAGGCATCCCAGACCAGCCCCCTTCCCTGGGCTGCTCAGCCTCACTGCAAGTCATGGGACTCCATGCAAAATGCAGTAACATAAACAACGGATTTGCCAGCCTCTTCAAGACTCTCAAAATCTGATCAAAACCCCACCAGCCCCAAATATTTACATGTTGTCACTATGGTGATGAAGAAAAATACATCCCGAGCTGCAGGAAGTGGGCTATGTTTTCCAGGCAGGAGTGGGGAGGCAGGGAAAGGATGGAGGCAGTCACAAATGTGACTTTTTTTTTAAACACTGGAGCAAAAGGTCTGGGAAAGTTGGTGCTGGAGCAGCAGGGGTGAATGCAGGGGGTGGCTTGGGTGCCCCCAAAGAGCCCAAGGGAGCCCATGAGCAGCAGGAGGGTCCCACCGAAAGGGCGCAGGATCCCCCAGCAGTGCCCACTGCTCAGAGCTGGGGAGGCAGGAGCAGGGCTGGGCATGGGATGGGGAGCTTAGCCAGCTCCTCTGCTGCTGCATGGTGCTCCCACCACCTCTGCCTGCCTGTGCTCCCTGCACTCTCCCAACGTCTCCATGAACTGGTGTCAATGCAAGCGGGTTCAGCACGTTCAAGCTCCTTATTTACAGTGTGACTCAGAAATGCAAAACCGAACAGGCTTCCCTGCAGAAAGACCTAGATCTTTCATTTCTACTTAATCCTTTGGCAGCTATTTCCAGATTCCCTCACATGTTTCAGAGTTAAATGCCACCACCAACGCCATAAGGTCGGGATGCTGCTGGAGGCTATCTTGCTATGCACCATCAGAATCTGAGACGTCAGTAGCTACAACAGCTACAGTAGCGTGGGGTAGGGAGAAGGTGTTTAGGTATGCATGTGCTGAAAAGAAAGGCGGAGGCTGGATTCAGGAGAGATAAAACTGGAAATCCCTCCCCAGCTCAATTTCTGCTAAAATGCTGGAAGTCTACTTTGAGCGCTGCCAGTGATCTACTGGGCAGCCATAAAATGTGGCCCCTGAAGCATCTTGGAGCTCTTGGGAAGTTGTGTTTGTGTAGAAGGGTCATTTGGCTAATTATATGAGTAGGCTCTCCCAGAAAGGTGGCAATGCCTGTACCCAGCCCATGGCCCAGCTTTCCACAGGCCCAGAGGTATTTACTGTCGGGCTGACACCAACCATCATATTTCTGGTAGGAAATACTTCATGTATTTTATCACTCTTGCTCTCTTGAAATACAGCATATATGGCACTATACACACAACATGTACATCTGTATTCCTATAGTCTTATATAAGTATAAACACACACACATATACATACATACTCGTAACATGGGCATCTGGATCCCCTGTGAGTCAGAGAGCCAAAAAGCAGAGTTTCTGGATATTGTGCTTGGGGTCCATCACAGAGATGCATGGGTTTAGCATGGTCCCAGACCCTCTCAAAGGAAACCTTGGCCATCTGCCCAAGTGAACATGATGGTACATCTTCCAAAACATCCTCTGGGATCACCCTGTGCCCACAGCCCTGGTCCATCCTGGCGCCTGAGCTGGTGCAGGAGGCACGTTTCGTGCTCTCCGAGGTACCCCAACCTCTGCTGTGGGGCACAGCCAGGGTCCTTGGGCACCAGGCACTGCCTCCACACCTCCCTGGCGCCCACTCTGTGCCACAGGGACATGTGGAAAAGGGCTCTCTGCAGCTGCATCCCTCAGATTAACGCCAAGGATGGCTTGATGTGTGTTTTATGGTGACTTCAGTGACGAGGAGCCTTGCACCTCACCAGCCATGATGTGAACCATGGAGAGACCAGCTATTGCCCCATGTGCTGAGGCAGGGCTCTGCCTCAGCTGCCCAGTCCCAGTCTTGGGGACTGCCAAAGCCTCTGACACAGTGGCAGCCACAGGGCTGAGGGTGTCCCGGGGCTCATCCAGGCTCCGCCCAGCCCTTGGTCACTCCCTGGAGGGTGCTGTGTTCTGTGGCCAAGGTTAGGAGCGAAGAACAGCTCCTCACATCTGCAAGGTTTTTGGTCTGAAATTTTCTGTGTGATTTCCACTAGAGATCTTCATGTGGGGAAGATGTGAGGTGCTGGTGTGCAGAGGAACTGGTTGTGTTAACCCATATTCTTGTACCACTCAGTAATCCACACATAAACATGTATTTCTGCTACTAACTCAGTGGACTGTTCATTTTGTCTATTTGCACTGAAGGTGCAGTGTTTCCTTACCCGGTACAGGGCGCTCCCAAAACTTGTGCTCAAAAGGTCCTGGCAAGACCAAAGGCCTCTGAGAGCTTCTGCTGCAGTGATGTAGTGACTGAAAGTAAGCTGAAAAGGGAATAAAAGTATCGCCCCAGGAGGCTGATCCAGCAGAAACTCCCCAGGGCCAGGGCAGCTCAGGCACTCCCAGCCCCACTGTGTGGGTGCTGCCTTGGGCTTTGGCTTGCAGGGTCAGCTCACACACCAGTAGCAGCAGCTGTGGTGACACAGGGGCTGAGCAAAGGCCAGCCCTGCTCCCCCCACTGTGTTTTGGCCCAGGAACAGGTTCAGCTCTGAACTAAAACCTGTTACCCTCTGGAGCTCTGGTGGGAAAGCATCTGCAGCAAGGAGGTACTCCTTGATGTTCCCCCCTCCAAAGCTGTTAAGGGGTGCCTCACACTCACCCCAGACCCTTGGCAAGGATGGGTGGTCCCTGTGCTGAGCTGATGGTCAGGAACAGCACGGATCCCTAAAGGCCTGACATCCCCCAGGCTCATGGTGCTGAGGGTGTCTGGAGGACATAATGGGTATTTCATCAGCTGTGACTTAATCTATGAGTGAAGCCACTTTTAAAATGACTCTTTAGAGCAACCTTGGCCAATGAATTGGATCTTCATGCGTTTTCTTTGGTTCACACAATGGCATTTTAGAAGGGACTAACGCAAACATTTTTATTTAGAATGTATTCATCATTATTTAAATATCAATACAGTTTTTGCAATAGTTATCAAGAGTTCCCAGTACCAAGGGAAAATAAAACATAGCCACATGCTTGGCTACGTTCAGCATTTTAGCAAGCCTCTCCATCTTTTAGCTGAACATGCAGGGCAATACGTGTTAGTACATTGAATAAATACAAAATAAAGCAAATGTTAAAAAAGGCGTTTGTCTATGGGCCTGGAGAACCACATCCTCCTCCTGCCATGCCAAAACCTTGGTGTGAGAACTGTTGTCTGGACTGGGATGCAGAGTGTGGAATACACAGTTGCCAGAGCAGCGATACTTAATTAAGGAGAGACCAAGGGCTAGGGGACAGTGAGATACCTGGTGCTGCAGCCCAAGGCAGCAAGTCCTGCAGCTGCTTCTTGTGCTTCCAACTGCAGGTCAGTGCCAGTCCCAAAGCCCACAGCGAAGGCCGTGTCTAACCACAGCAATTAAAAAGTAAGATGCCTTCTGGCAAAGCCCAGCAGCAGTACTGAGATAGACACATTCCTCCTATCATCTTCAGGAAAAGTGAGCCATGCTACTACTGAAATGCAAACTCACGTAAATATCACTATAAAACCCCTCAATGTTTTCAAGTACTCCCAAGCAGGGCCTTTCCTCCCCAGCTGTTGTGGTCCTATTCCATCACAAACTGCTCCTTTCAAGCCAGGACAGGTAAACCTGAATCCAAATGGCACTCCCAGAGTCAGGAGTATACATCTATCAGTGTGGGAGAGAAGGAACATGTTTCTCTTCTGCTCAGCTAAATTATTTAATCTGGGAGCATGAAGGTCACAATTAATAATATATGAAATAATGAACCTCCACCAAAATAACAGCTCTGTAGCTCTAGGAAAGATCCTTGCCCAGCATAAACCTGAAGCTACAGAGGGAGCAGCAGCCAGAGGGAAGAGCTTCCCTGTGATGGTGGCTGTGATGGTTGAGGGAGGCTGTTTGAGAAGTTTTGGTCTCCCTTTGAGAACAAGCAGGAGCTCTTCCTATGCCTGATTCCTGCAATGCAGCACAGCCTGAGCTCTGAGCAAACACTTCTGACAGCCTAGACACATTTGGGAGTTATGTGAACAGCTAAGGACCAGAGCAAGTCCTTTTCACCTAAGCTTTTGTGGATTAGAAAGGGGAGATCACAGTCCTCGACGCTTCCCTGGGCTTCCTCTCTGCCCTGCTCCTTGCTGGGTGTCACGGGGTGACACCGCAAGCCTGGTCCCTCGGCGGGCAGTGCCGGGGCTGGGCAGGAGCTCCCAGCACCCGCCTGGGCTCGCAGGGCTCGCCAGACCCACAGCGGGCACGCCGTGGGTGCACCCAGCCTTCCTGTCAGACACAGACCCCAGCACTCCACACCAGCCGAGTCAGAGGAGGGTTTGCGACACAAACTGAGCCTGGATTGGGTTACAAATGCTGGCTGTTGCATGACATGGGATACAACTGGGACATTAGACAGCTATTGGAGACAGCTCTGTTGCTTCATGCCAATGAATGCTTTTGCTGCCGTATATTCTTGCGAGAGCCCAGCCCGCCCCTGCCTTGCTGCAGGTTCAGGCACACTGGGAGATGATGTTAGAGTTGCAGTCTAAGGAGTGAGTATGGTTTCTCTTGCAGTTTTCGGGCCCACAGCCAGCCCCAGGTGGGCTGACCAAGTCCAGGTAGTAAGGGGACTTGAGGAAACGGCGGTAAGAATCCTTTTCCATGAGGGTGAATATTTTTCTCTGAGCCTCATCAAAGCAGGACAGTGTAGGCTCCAGCATATTGTGGCTTGTCTTCTCCCGTGTGCATGAATCCAAGTTCACCTGTGGGCCAAAGGGACAGTGTAAGTAGAACCCGTCCCAGAAGCGGCTGGCACAGGAAAGGGAAAATCCAAGTTTCTCTCCACCAAGTGTGGTTGATGAGCTGTTGTCTGAAATGGCTGTTTGACACCCTTTGACACCCTTTGCCTCGGCAGAATCTGTGCAGCTGGATACCAATGCATCCCTGCTGCCAGGAGAACTGTTTGGGAGACTGACACACATCCCTCTGGGATGCAGCCAGCCAGGAAACTCGAACTGCATGGGAGCAGCTGGAACACTAGGAATCATAGTCCTCTTGGGCTTCTCGCATTTGAGTGTGCACATGGAATGGCCATGTGGTTGTAACTAAACACACTTTCTCTCTATCCAAGTTTAACATAAAAGCAATAAAAATGACACCATTTCCTTGCTAACAGGCAGAGAAGCAGAACCCTTCCTCTCTTGTGAAACTATCGATCTCTACATACCAGTACTGCTGGCCTGGTTCAGAATTGAGGGTGATACCTTTGCCCAAGAAATGTTCTGTGCACGTACCTCTTTTGTGGCCTGCACTGAGATGAACTCATCATAGATCTTTCTGGCCTTGGGGCTGAGCTTGGCTGGTGACTTGGTTTTCTTGTAGTCCTCACAACTGACCCAGAACTCGATGTTTTCCTCGCTGTACTCAGATTTGAGAAACGCACGGAAAGCAGCCAGTCCTCCTATGGGTTGTTTAGAGGAAAACCAGTTCAGGTAAGAGTGTTGGTTCCTGGACAGTCATACCCACAAACCCCAGAAAACAGTGATTCTGGGTTCTCCTTGCCAGAGCTGAATGAGGAGCTCCCCTGGGTCCAGCAGCGGGGACAGCTCCTGCCTCCATGGCAGTGACTCGTGTGTGATGTGGGAGGCTGGAATTGAGAGTCCCCTGGGGATGTCACTTGTGGGGCCTCAGCTGCCTGCTCCCCCACTGTGAACTTCAGTGTCTCAGCCAGGAGAAGACAAGCAATTCTTGTGTTCCCATGAGGCCCCGAGGAGACAGACAACACACTCCACAAGGTCTCAGGCCATGGGAACCATGAGAAGGAAACCTCAAGGACATCAGTGAAGCCTGGAACTGCTGGGAAGACAAAGTCTCCCAGGGACTCAGCTGCAAACAATGTCTCCACTTTTTCATTCTTGTTTAGCCCATCAGAAACTGTGTCCCCCAGGGTTGCCCTCCCCTTACACACGGACTATGCCAGTTGCCTTCAAAAATGGGACAGATCAGCAGTAGGTCAAAGCCACACACGATTCGTTGGGATTGACCCTTGCCTTGGATCTGAGCAAGAAGACCCTTCATCACCCCTTCCAGAGGTTTGTGTGGCCAAAGGAGATCTTGTGTGCTCCTAAGAGGCATAAGGTAACATCCCATGTCCCCTCCCACGACTGCTCACAGCACACACACTGCAGGCAGCATAAGGGCCCTCTTTACTTACTCTCATGATGGATCAAGTTTTCCAAAGAGTCTGCCCATTTTCTGACTTCCTCTTGGCTAAGCCTAAAAGGAGACAAAGGGAGAAACACAGGGAAGAGTTGAGGGGAGTACTGAAGGGACAAATTTGGTTTTTTGCTCAGTACCATTAGAAAATATTTTTCCCTGATTGTCGTAAGAGCATACACTAGAGACCAAGAATAAAATGCCTGCCTGCTTTACAGATACCCCTGGGGATCCCAGATCTAATCTACAGAAATTTTGGGTTGCAATTCCTATCACCAGCCACGGGCTGGAATTTTCCTGGAAAAATTGTTATGGAATTTATGTTTATTTTGTGAGAGGCTGCATCTCTTGCTGGAGCACAGACCTGGAATCACTCTTACAGGTCATATCAGTGAACTCCAAAGAGCTGATTTCTCTAATATGTCAGGTGAACAGTAGTTATGTGTAAGAGAGAGGAATGTGGGAACTAGAAACATATGGAGAATGTGTGAACACATCCTGCATTCCTTCCACCTGCCATACTAAAACATCTAGGGCTCATCTATTCCAGGAGCCTTTGGAGTCCTCTTTGGAGAGCACCATCACCTTGCACCAGTGATACCCTGGCAGGCTGCTCACTCTGTTTTGTGTGTCAGCACCTCTCTGCAGTTGTGTGGACCATTGCACAAATCCAGCTCCAAGAGACAATGATGCTGATTCTGCAGTGTGTCCAGTCACATTGGGTCTGGGATGGCATTGTTCCCCTGCCCAGGAGATGGCACACGCCTTCCCACATGCACATAGATATTGAATCATAGAAGTGTTGGCAGAAAGGGATCTCTAGTTCAACCTTCTTCATGAAAAGGGACTGTCAACACTTGAGGACTCTTGCCACACTAGATTCAAACACAGGCATTCAGGAGGAACTAGGAAGCAGCAGCAGAAACACTAATGGAGTCCAGCTTGATGAGGCAGTGAACAACATGCTTAGCTACATGACACCACCTGCTCTTACCTCTGGCTTGAAGATATCTTCTCCTTCTTGCCCTGGGAAGAGCTGTAGTCACAGGAGTCTGACTTCTGCAGCAAGAAACCCAGACGGTGCTTCATGTCTTTGGCACTGGAAGAAACAAATCAAGGAGATGAAGGTAATGCATTACACTCCCTCTGCAGTCTCCTCACTGAACAAGCTCCCTCAGCATTACTCAGTGACACCAATGCAGGTCATTGCTGGTGACTCCACTGCTGACTTTACACTCCTCAGATAATGCACATTTCTGTTTCTAGACAAATACAGCAATGTCAAAGTAGTAATTTTTCATATTCAACAGCACCATTTTCTTGCTGAGAAGGTCATCAGCCTGGAGGCAGGGCTGCCAAAGGGGGAGAAGCTGTTGTTTTCCTACTGTTTCCAGTTAAAATATTGTGATAGAAAGGCATCCCCACGCTGTGTGTGTCACTTCTCCTTGAACTGATTTGCCCAACTACCAATGACTGCTTCTTATAGCTTTACTAATCCTTTCCTGCTGCCCTTGCCATCTCCCCACCTCATCACCCAGCTACAGGAACAGCAGGGCCATGCCAGGCCACCCCACCAAGAGGCTGCCCATGACAGAGAGGGAAGGCAAGAAGCCAAGGGCTTGGAGAAGGATTGTGGGGTGAGATCAGGGGATGAGCCAAAAGTTTCACCATGACCAGCCCACACTGACTACAAGAAGGACTCTCTTGCTCCTCTGCAAGAAGGAGAGCAAGCTCCTCTGAGGACACATTGTTAATTTTGTTCTGCCTTCAAGCGTGTTCAGGACAATCTCCTGACAGCAGCATCTAGATAAGCAGCTGGTATTGGCCTTGGCATCTCTCTGGGTTTCCTTCCAGTTTAAGAATGAGGGGTGGGTAAATCAGTCCTGCTTGCTCAGCCGTGCAAGCCCTGGCCTGTCACAGGGTGCAATGATAGCATAAGCAGGAAATTCTTCTCCTGCTTATCAGATCTGAGCCTGAAAAAAAGCAAGAGGCTGTGCCACAGGACTGAGCTCTGGTAGCTGCTCAGCCTCTCAGCACTGCTCTCTGCCCCAGCAGCAGCACCCTGTTAGCCATCCTGGCCAAATCTTATCTCACTGCTTGCTCAAATCCAGCCCTCTGGTGAAAGCAAAGGAAACTCACAGCTGCTTTAGAGCAGGGTGCATGTGGCCAGGACCAACATTCAGGCTCTACCCAGACAGACATGGGGACTCTGTGCTGCCAGGATCAGGCTGCCTGGCGCTGTCATGCTCTTTGTCCCAGGGGAAGGAGACCACTCAGGTCTGCAAGAAGGCAGGAGCAGGAGGAAACAAGACACTCTTGCTTGTTTGGAGTCCCGCAGCCTTCTGGGAGAGAGGGGTTTTTTTTAGGAATCCTGGACAGAGGTGCTTAAAAGATGCAAACTAATTTTCTTTGCATTTTTTCAATTTTTTTTTTTTTTCATCTCCATCAAATGTTCCTGCAAATTGGAGTGGAGGGTGTCAATATTTTTCCCTTGCGTTTTCAGCACTTGTTTTCAAATCCAATCATGAACAGGGAGCTTTTTCCCCCCATATGGGAACCAGCTGAGTCTCTGTTTGCATTTTCCCAATCCATTGCACAGCTGCTGGGAAGCAGTCTCAGGAGCGCTGCTGAGGGCACGAGTGGGTAGAAAAGCAGTGCTGCACCAGAGACCTGTCCAAGTTTGCATGGGCTTGGTGAGCAGGGAGTATTGTGCCACCCTGCTGGGGATCTCCAGGGCCCACAGCACCTGAAAAGGAGTAACACCCCTCCAGGAGGGGTCGTGGCCACCTTGCAGGCACAGAGTCCCCTCACACTGGGCTGTGGGGCAGCCCACACAGCCGAGGCTGTGCTTAGGGATGTGGCAGGCTGTGCTCAGGGATGTGGCAGGCTCTGCCACTGCAGGAATGCCTGGACGGTCCCGCACACTGGGATGCAGCCAGATCCTGCACCCACAGCAGGGGTGCAGCTCAGCCCATCCTGATTGGCACTGCACTGTGGGTGTATGATGAGCCCCACACCAGCCCCACAGTGCTGTGCCTGACCCGGCCCCTCACCATCACTGCACACCCGGGGAACTCGCGCTGACCCCACACTGGCTGGTGCCGCATCCAGATCCACAGTGCACTGGGCTGGTTCGCATCCCTGCCTGCTGGCAGATGGGTCTCTGGTCCTGCCAGGCTAGGTTTCTGCATTTGGGATGCATTTTGGGGGATAATCCCTAATTTTTATCCTGTCTGCCTTGCTTCCCCCTCAAAAAATCAAGAAAAAAAAAAGTCGGCAGTGTGAGGACTCAAAGGAGAAAAGGGGTGCAAAGCTTGCGGCAGAAACAGCTGACAGGAATATAAAAATATAGCAATGCTAAGAGCTGCTTGTTTTGCTGATGGGAAAGATGGGTTTAGCGTTCCTGCAGCTCAGTACGAAACCTTTCTGCAATCCTGCTTCTAACAGAAAAAAAACTCTCAAAAGCCTCTAAGCAATCATTTGTATCTTACAAAATAATCAGAGCCAAATCTGCCTTTTCTGCTCCAGACACAAAGCGCAGTGCATCAGCGTATCTCCAGGCTAACACGACCATTACCAGATGCTCAGAAATAAACAGTACCTTTTTAAGCAAGTGGCTGGCAGTGCAGCGAGTCCCTTGCACATCTTGCTCCCGGGGTCGGTTCAGTATTCCAGGAAAAACAACAAAGCAGGAGGCGGCAGAGGCTGTGCACGGGTCCTGCGCCGACTGCAGAATTCAGTCTGGTCTCTGAGCCAGCTGCGCTGCCTTGGCTCTGTTTTATAGCCTAGCCCAGACAGCCCAGCAGCACTGGGTGACCCAGTCAGGAGTCAGCACAGCAGCAGCACCCGTCCCCTTTCTGCCCACCCAAGAGGAAGAGGCTGACGTATAAACCCAGACAAAGGAGTGAGTGAGATTGAAAACCTTACCAGAAATGAAGCTTGGTGTCTGGCTGCAGAGGTGGATTCTTTCAAAAGGGCTGAAAAAGCTTTAGGGACTTTCCTCTATTGCAGGAAGTTGGAATGGTGCAGATAGAAATCTAGAGGAGATTTTCGGGGGGCACAGATAGTAAAAAGGATCAGAGAATCAATTCTGAGAAGCGAGATGAGCTTTGCCGGCTCCTCTGTTCATTTCCTTTCCTCTTCTATTTAAAGTAACCTGGAGAAAAAAAGGGACAAGAATTTTAAACACAAAAGGTTCCTGTAATCCCAACAAATGGAGAAAACAGAGCTCTTAAGGAGAGAAGAATGTAAATTCACCAGAAAAATACCCAGGCAGATGAGACTGTCCTGTTTTATTCTAGTCATGAATATATACTTTTGGTGAGGCTGAAACAAAAGCTCTGAGGGGCATATCACCATTGGAATATAAAATGTGCGTGTCTCAGCACACAGATTTGAGGACAGCTCATGTACATGGGTGGAGAAAAGAAATTCAGGAGGCTGGCAACACGTCTGCCTCAGATATGGGTATTGCTGCAATACCTTACTTCTCCAGTTGCACTTGCCCCTAATCAAAAGCCAGAGCTTGGGACTCAGGAATCCTCAAAGAAAGATGTGTAAGTAAAACAATAGGCATAACTGCACCTGCCCAGAGGACTTTGAAGCAGTACTTAGGGTACCTTGTGCTAAAGAATGGACTCATGAGACACCTGGCTCTGGGGGTGTTTGCTGGTGACCAAACACTGCATTGCCTGGCTCTGCTGTAGTCCCAAGAAGAACAAAATGACTTCAGCTACACCCCTTGTCCTCGGCTCTTGGATGGTACAGAAGGCAGTTGCCCCTCTGGAGAGAGAGAATTGGCTGATATTTATTGAGTTGCAGCTCAGCACAGCCTGTACCATCATTATAAAAGAGGGGAAAGCTTTGGGCAGACGGATGTGCATATGGTCTTCTGCATTCTAAGTCTTGCTCCTGCTGTGAAATAAAGAAGCTTCTGATCAGCAGCAGGCTGTCTGCCCACGCTACCCACTGCTGTGTCCCCTCTCCCAGAAACCTTTCAATACTTTGCCCATGATCTGCAGAAGCTGCAGGATGAGTTTTTCCCTCCTGTGTCTCTAGAGCCAATAGCCAGCAGCACAGACAACCCAAATCCCGGATGAGTACCTGAGTACTGCATCCTCTCAGATCATTAACTGTGCTGAAAGGCAGTGCTCTAATTAACTGTAAAACGCTTTTGTAGGAAAACTATCCTGCTGCCAAACCTGAGGCAACGTGCCTGCAAATCCTGCACTGTTCCAACTAAAAACCAGTTCCAGCTCAGGGCAGCGTAAAATTTTCACTGAGTGAATCCCCTTGTCTTTTTTGTGTTAATGAGTTGACAGCACTTGGGTGGAACTGTAGGAATCAACTGAGTACTGGCAAAGCTCTCTGATGTCTTCTGTTTGGGGACATGAGAAGTCAAAGGGCAGAATATGGCCAACAGGAAAACTAATTATTTGCTAAATATTTAATTAATTTAAATTTAATTGCAAACTTGTGCAATGTTACTGCTGGTCATGTGCAAATGCGGCGCTTTCATTCAAGCAATTCACAAGCTCAGATGGCAGACACGGTCAAAGTGTCTGCAAGCTCTAACCCTGACCCTCACCCTGGCAGCCAGAGCCAGACCACCTGCCTCAGAAAGGTCCCAAAGGCTGCTTGCTAGGGCAGTGAGCTTCTGTGCAGAACACAAATGTTCTGCAGTTTCTCTGCAAATTGTTGTGGAAACTGATTTAGGAATGTCACACTTCTCTATGGATTGTAAGCACGTTTGCTGCGTGGCTCTAATGACACTCAGATGCTGGTGGTGTCAATATCAGGTGTCAATATCTGCATTCCCCAACTTCTATGTGAGCAGGCTCTAATCAGAAATTTCTAACACTGCCATCACAACAGCCAGCCCAAAGGGCTTTGCAATTAAGAGCATCCTCCCTAAACTGGGTATGCAGGTGCCTAGAAATGCTGCAGTTGAAATTTTCCTTTTTCCAGTTCATTAACACAGGCTGGTTCACTCTGGCCCTCATGTGAGGAGTTTGGGCTTGTGTACTGTTTCTCCTCTAAGCTGTGTTTTCCAGCTGTTGCAGTTTAATATCCTCTCAGCTGCTCCAGCTGGTCCCCAATCTAAAGTACCCCCTTCCATCTCTCACCGTCATAGTCAGGCCTCTTCTCCCAGCGTACAGACTGTGCTGTGCTCAATACCAAAATCTCCTCCTCCTCCTCCCTGCCGGTTAGGGAAGCAGCAGCTCATGCCACGTTTTACGCCTGTCACGTCATCTGTGCCTCGCTTCACCTGCAGCGTGGAGAACTCAGCAGTGAGGATGGGCTGGGGGTGGGGGCTCCCTGGCTAGTCCATCCCTTGGCGTTGTGGTGCTTTGGAGTCACCCAGGGGCTCACAGAGCCAGCACAATCGTAAATGTCTGCGGTACCCACCGTGGCATCCCTTGTTCCCCACCCACTCATCCCTGCTGCATCCCACACCCTGCCTCCCCAAGCAGCTAGAGACAAGGCTGTGAATTGGAGCTTTCCCTCCCACCACCACTTTTAGGGAAAAACGTCACACACATGTGCTCACCCCCATACACAAGTGAGTGTGGGATGTGTCCCTCGGCTTGGCTGCAGCCAAGAGGCAGGCCGTGGGAGGAGGCAGGGAGCACGGGAACGCTGCTTCTGTGGTCGTTGCCCAGAGCCGAGCTACTGCAGGCTGTTGCCCTCCTGCCTCATCCCTTCCCATCTCGGAGCAGCCGTGGGATGCGAGCACGCAGGGAAGGTGGATGCTCTGCGTCACTGGAAACTGAGAGGGACATGGGAGCTGTGAGGATGTGCTGCTGGGCCAGAGCCTCTCCTGTCACAGCTACCTTCCCCAGTCCACCTTGCAGAGGCTCAGTGACTCACTCTTCCCCCTCTCATGTCTCATAAAGCCAGCCAGGTACCTTGGGATTGGGCTGGCAAATGCCTGGGTGCACAGAGGGACACTGGGCAAGGCACTGCCCATCTTTCCTATGGGCATTCTCATCTCAATACATGTCTGGCAGACAGCATTGCTGTGGAACTGGAGCAGCTCCCACTCAACTGAGAAACACCAGCCTGGATGGCACTGGCCCCCAAGGCCCCAGGCTGAAGCCCTGCATAATCAGCTGCTCTGGTGACATTTCTGTCCAGTTGAGCGTCCCTGGCACAGAGCCCTGCTGTGGGGAGTGGGCCTGGAGCTATGCTGAACTCCCTGATTTGCTTCCCCTGTACTCCAGCCCCAAGGACTTTGCACAAAATCCCTTCCACTGCAACTGCCCACCACTGATTTCTTCTCCAGTACACCTGTTAGTGGGTGAGATTTCTTTCCAGTACCAAGGGTTGCATCTTATTCATGTAGATGTGTGGTTTGAGTGAATTATAACTAATGAGCTGGGAGCAGAGAGTCCTGGAAGGACTATTTGGGTTCCTAATTGGGGTGAATGAGCTCAGCACGTGCCTGTGCCTGACACTGCATGTTTCCTGTCCCAGGGCACTGACTGTGGCCTGACCCCACTAAAAGCCACATGGAGAGGCCACGCTTTCCCCATGGGATCCCCCAGTCAGCCCCGGGATTCCCAGAAACTCTGTCCCACAGCATACTCTGAGGAAACTGTCCTTTCCCATGTCTCTGCAGTGCACCACCTGACTTCCCGCATGACCACGGACATGGCCCTCACAAACAGCCCCCAGAGGCAGCCTTTGAGGAGAGAGCATCTCCTCTCAAATTAGCCCTGAGAGAGGGATGACTCATCATTCTGCGACATGGTTAATTTGGTGCTCACACAGAAACCTTCTTGAGTGGATGTACCTCCAGGCTGACCCAGTCAACCTCCTGCTTCTCTTGCACAGGGCAAATATGAACTTTTAAAGACAAGGCAGCTTTTTTTTGCTGTCATAGTTTCTTGCTGAGCCTGCTCCTCTCTGAAATGATGCTCTGTAAATGTTAGTACATTCATTCAGTGCATTCCTTAGCTCCAAGTTCACACAGTCCATACAACCATACATACAGTCCATACAATTTTCCCATGCTCTCAGGTGTTTCCTACTTATATGGGCACCTATACCATCAGTGGACTTTTGTAATTTCTAAGGGCTTGGAATTTCCTATTCATTTGAAGGGGGTGGTGGGAGTTGCGTTTTTCTTTGCTTCAACCCTCAGTTTTTGGGTTGCCTACTTCTTCTGTTACTACCCAGATGAAAATATTTCATCTTGTATCAAAGGAAGAATTTTGTTCAGCCCAAATGGATGGGGGTTTTTTCCTCTCCTGGTTTGGGTTTGCTGATGAAATAAGTGTGTTTCGTTTGTTTTGTTTGTTTGTTTGTTTGTTTTGTCTGGCTATTGTTGTTTATGGGCATCAGACCACAGAAAAAGCTATTTGAGTAGCTTGCCTTCCAATTTCTCAAATCTGTCTCATCATCCATCTTGATTTACAGTCCCTTAAACATTTCCTGCTAATCACTAAGACAGTTTTGAATAACACTGGACCACAAACCAAGTCAACATATGGCTGTTCACTGATGCTTTCTAAACACTAAAACCACTTTGAAATGTCTCATTTAGCCACTTTTAATCCATTTAATATGGACTTTATGACATATGAAGCCAAATATTGATAGCAAGTCGTATTCACTTATACATCTATTTCACCACCATAACTCCCTCATAAAAAAACTATTAAGCTCATTAGAAAAGGTCTATTTTTTCCATTCAATCACGTCAGTTGGTATCAATTGCATCACCACCTTTTTCAAACGAGTTTGCTATCGTCCATACTAATAGTGCTCCTGCACTGATAAACAGGTTACCAGCTCTGTGACTATACAGCTCACCCACTCTTAGAGAATCACAGAATTATTAAGGTTGGAAAAGACCTCCATGATTATCGAATCCAACCTCTGACCCAACACCATGATGTCAAGTAAAACATAGAACTAAGTGTTAATTCCAGGCATTTCTTGAACACCTCCAGGGATGGTGACTCCACCACTTCCTTGGGCAGCTTGTTCCAGTGCTTAACCACCCCTCCAGTGAAGAAATTCTTCCTAATGCCTAGGTGAACCTCCCCTGGCACAGCCTGAGGCCATTTCCTCTTGTCCTGTAGCTGGTTGCCTGGGAGAAGAGACCAACCCCCTCCTGTCTCCAACCTCCTTCCAGGTAGTTGTAGAGAGTGATAGGGTCACCCCTGAGCCTCCTTTTCTCCAGGGTGAACACCCCCAGCTGCCTCAGCCACTCCTTATATGACTTGCACTCCAGCACCATTGCCCTTCTCTGGACTTGGTCCAGCAGCTCAATGTCCTTCTTGTAGTGAAGGGCCCAAAACTGAACTTAGGATTCAAGTGCTGAGTACAGGGGGATGATCACTGTCCTGGTCCTGCTAGCCACCCTATTTCTGATCCAGGCCAGGATACCATTGGCCTTTTTTCCCACCTGGGCACACCCAGCTCATGTTCAGCTGCACCAGCACCCCCAGGTCCTTTCCTACTTCAGTCACTCTTTCTTCAGCCTGTAGCACTGCCTGGGATTGTTGTAACCAAAATGCAGGACTTAAAACTTTGCCTTATTGAACCTCAGACCACTGGTCTTGTCCCATCGATCCAGCCTGTCCTGATGCCTCTGCAGAGCCTTCCTACCCTTCAGCAGATCAACACTCCTGCCCAACTTGGTGTCATCTGTGAGCTTGCTGAGGGTGCACTCGATCTCTTCATCCAGATAATTGATCAAGATATTAAACAGAACTGGCCCCAGTACTGCTTCTTGGGGAACCTCACTAATGACTGGCTGGCAACTGGATGTGGCACCATTCACCACCACACTCTCGGCCTGGCCATCCAGTTAGTTTTTAGCCCAGTGAAAAGTGCGCCTGTCCAAGCCATGGGCTGTCAGCTTCTCCAGGAGAATGCTGTGGGAAGAAAAGAAAGCATGGCTTTCTTCCAATATCCTTTTATTCTAAAATGTATGAATGTATTCTAAAGGTATTCTAAAATAAACCATGCTTTGTGCTGGGAGCTCCTTGGCCTATTCCTCCAAGAATCTTAGTGCAAGCCAGTTGCACCTGATTGACATAAGACTGTGTGGATGATCCCCAGGGCTGTGTAGCCCCAGGCAGGGACACACTCGTTGTATTTTGCAGTGGACATTGAGCAGACCCTTGTGCTGTGTCAGCACTGCCTGCAGCCCCCCTGGAAGTCTCCCAGTGCCAGACCCCAACGCTGCCATTGCTGCTTCTGTGCCTGGGGGTGCCAGGCAGCTGTCCTTGTCCTGCCTGTGTGCTGCCAGCCCCTCCTCAGCCCACACACCCTGGCTGAAGCACAATGCCCGAGAGCTGGGTGCTGCTCCTGCTGATCAAAGGTGGCTCTAGTGACACACACACACCACTGACTGCTCACAGTGAACAGCTTCACCCTTCCCAGCAACCAGGCCAAAGTATTTTCACTCCACATTTTGATCTGATATAGTGTAACATGAATGTAGCTGCTGTTCGTTTAAATACACAATTCTGTGTTCCTTCATGTTCTTTGCAAATGGTTTGCACAGGCTATTTGAAGCTCACTGGGAAGCTCCCTATGGAGCCAGGAGCTGTGATGGGCGATGGGGGGACAGCTCAGACTGACCTCGTGGGCCCATCACCACGAGAGCTTACAGTCAGTGGTTTGTGCACACCTCTCACTCATGGGCCGATTGCTTCACCTGACGGTGCCCTAAGGTATAGGGGAGGAGGAGGCACAAAGGGAGACAGGAAGAGGGTTGATACGCCAGAAATTAGGATGTCTTTATGTACAGTGTGCAACAAAACCACTCCTCATGCCTTGAGCACGTTAGCAACCCAGCTGTGCAGTGACTTCTGTTCTACAGCTTTAAAAAGCCCAACCTTTTAATGTGATTGAGCCATCTTCTGCCTAGACAGTTACTGGAGGATGTGAAGTTACAAGCTGCAAGGCTAAATCTTTCACCACTGCAGATCTAGTGGGATCTACTGTCTTAACCTCAGATGGACCTTTCTTCCTCCCTTCCCTCTTATCTTTCTAGTGGCAGCTGAGCAGGATTAGAGCTGCCAGACCGCAAGGGCCCATGCCAGGGAACAAAGGGTAGAGCTTTATTGACTAGTGCAAATCCCAGGGGACATTTTGTCAGTGGGGTCATGGCTCAGCATCCTAAGCACACTGCTTACTGCTCTGGTAACAGTTTAGTTGTTGAATTCTCTAAGTCTGCTTACAAAAAGCAATTTGCAAGCAGCAAGCATGTGTCAATGCCTGTCTCAAGGGTATGCCTGTTATTTAAAAAGTGATTTCTGACACATCTGTGAATGGGGTGGCAAGCATCATGGTTGCAGGCTAGAGAAACACAAAAGCAAGGACAAGCAGCTGCAGCAGAGAAACAGCATCTTTTCAAGAGCACTGCGATGCCAGCCTGCTGCATACAATGGCTGAGGTAACTTGGAATAGAACTAAATGCTCTTCACATGACCCCAGCTTGAGGAAGAATTCAAAAAGGTGCCAGGTATTCAACTGATCAGGTAGCCCTGATCTGCATATAGTTTAACACTCACAAAAAGGAAGCAGTAAGAGGAAACACTGGCAACAGTTGATCTCAGCCTAAAGTTTCTTGACCTGTGTCTTGGAGGTGGATTGGACAAGTGAAATTGCAAATAGCAAATATCCAATGTAGCAAAACTGTGGAATTGCTGCACTGGGAGCAAGTGACTTGCTGCAGAGGCTGGTTGCACAGGCATGCATACAGCATATAACAGACATACAGAGACCACTGGAAAACAGTCATTGCTTGCTGAGCTCTGTTTTGTCAGGACCTCTTGCCATTTAAAATCTATGTTGCAGCAGTGCTGAAAATCCAAGTAGACCTGAGTTTCTCTGTGCCACAGAGGAAGAATAAAAAAAAAAGTGAGAGAAAGAGCTTGAGCAAAATCTATGGCACACGGCACATGGCCCTGCAGCTGATGCTCATAGCACCACGCTGAGAGTGACAATGTTTAATGCCTTACCATTTAAAAATTTCTGCTTTTCCCAAAAAAAGAAATAAATGCTTCTTGTTGTTACATTTTATCCCTCTGAACTTCTCAGCAGGATGCAAGTGGCTGAGATCTTACTGTCTCTTCTGAAACCGTGTTTGCCAGTCTTTCTGGTACTCCAGATGCAGGCTGGATGCTAAAGACTGCAATTACTGGCTCAGCAGGTGAGCCTCCTGCAAGCTGCTATCTCAAGACACATTCATGCTTTAGTGTTTCAGCTGGAAATAAGTTTTAACACAAAAGGAAAAAATATGGGCTTCTGCACCTGTTTTGAATCAAGCCTCCAGTGTCCATAACTGGCTCATCTAACACAGGATTACTTGGATCACACAAGAATCCAACCAACACCACTGAAGCAATCCTAAACTGTCATCCACAGAGGACTTGCAGTCCCAAGGATATAATGCAAAATATCAAAGGAGATGCTGCTCTGGATAATCTTAGAGATGGAGCCACAAGGACCATTATGGACCTGGACTTTCTCAAATCAAGGATGTTCAGCTCCAGGGCACTGTTTCTGATCACTGGAGAGACAAGCCAACTCTAAATACACCATGACATCGAAAGGAATTACACTGTTCAGCATTATCATGGTATAAATTGACTAGCATCATGTACAAAGCATTTTATGTCATAAATACAGAGCGTTTATCTTATTTGTGCATAATAGTAATTTGTAATTTGTGACAAACTTTGTGAAATAATGCTGCAGTCCCAGTCAGCCCAGCTAAACCTCACCTGCCAAACCCTCACATGAGATTGCCACACAGCCTAATTTCATGGGTTTGTCCCACCTGGAAAGGATTCCCAGACACAGACCCTGGGTTGTTACACAGAGCACGAGATGCCCATAAAAACATGCCCAGTATCCCACAGGCAAACGCTCCCTGGGCATTGCTTGTTCTCTCCCTCTGTCACTGAGACAGCCTCGTGCCATGACCATGCTGCACTGTGCATTCACCTCTGCTCTCTGAGACATTTCCTACCCCTTTGCTGCCAGCAGTCCTCATCTGTATTCCCTTGTCCTATGAACAGCACCATCTTGGAGTGCCTCTGAAGGGAATTCCAGGCTGAGAAATAGGATGGAGCCGTGCTGGCCAGGAATGGAAAAGGCAGGGGTCATGAGAGCTGGGAAGGAGAAGAATGGCCAGTGATGTACAGAGGGGGCAGGAAGCTACATGAGGAGTGGCCTCAGAGATGAGCCGTGGGAAGGAGGGCATGTCCCACAGCATCTGGACAAGACAATCCTTGGGAACACTGTCCAGCAGCCAAGGATCTCCAGGGACACTCAGCTGCCTCTGGAGGGAGCATGTGCATGTGCTGAGTGGCCTTGCTGACCTGCAAGGGAGGTTGGTGAGCTGAAAGCAGTGCCTCAGTGCTTTGGGGCAATGTGGTGGGATCTCTAGGGGAGCTGTGCCAGACACAGGCCTCCAGCATGATCCTTCTACTTGGCAACATCCTAACTGTCTTTACTGTTATCTAGTGCTTGAGATGCATCATGGAGAATCACTTATGTTCTGAGTAAGAGCAGCTAAAAATAGTGCTAATGTAACAAGGATGAGAGATGAATTTACAAAGTGGAGCAAGAAAGCCCAGAAGCCCCTCACTGTCATTATACACTCCCACAGCTTTCAGACATGCTTTCAACAGCAAATGCTCTTGCTGTTTGTTAGGCAAAAAAATCAAATTGCCTATGACAGTCACAGATGCCTGGAAGGCTTCGTATTGGAGTGATTTCTTTTTGCCCCCTCTTCCTTCAACATACCAACTGCTGTTCACCTTGTAACCCTGCTTCCTCCAACCAAAATATATGGTGCTTAGGTGTCAGCAGGTGTGCAGAGCATCTGGTAAACCATGACATCAAACCTTTCACTGGGAGAGAACAGAGTGGCTTTCTGTCATTTTCTAACTCGACATCAATGAGGCATTTCTCCCTTATCACAGACAGACATGGACAAAAACATGTATGGCTTTTTTCAGGCTCACCCTTAGGGTACTGCAATTTCTGCCACATGCAGAGGGTCCGTCCCTTCTGATGTGGCCTAGTGCATCTGCAGCTCAATCCCTGAATAAGCACAATGGATCTGTAAAATTTTTAAGCACTTGTTGATGAGAGAGAAGCAGAAGGTTCAAAAGGGGAAACACCCAAGATCTCAGGCTACCATACCTGGATCCCTGGTGCTCCCATTCCTTCAGATGGTGCAACAGGTACTCTTGTTTGCATGAGGATGCACACATACACACAGAAAGAAACCCAGTTGCCCCTCACTGGACTTGTTGCCCAGACACCTCTTGCAAGCTGCAGGAGCTCTGAGTTATAGCCTTATCTTAAGACAAAAGGCCATTTCCCCCCTCAGAGTTCAGCCCTTTGAATAGGAAGGGCAGGGTGAACCCCTGCCCTGGTGCTGTCTCTCACCTGTCTCACACACATGCTGGTCTAACCACGCTCTGCACAGCGTGCAGCCCTGCACAGACCCTGAGCAATCCCTGCCCTGCTGTGAGTATAATGCAGAGGAAGTGGCTCATTTAAAGTCTCCAAAATACTTCGGAGGCTTCTGGGGGTGCTTACTTCTCCTGTTCTAATAGACAAGGGCTCCAGGGAAGCTACCTTGCAATCTGAGCTGTGTGTAGAGTGACAGGCAGCTGATGCAAAACAGGCTCAAAAGGCAGTTTGGGAAAGATAAGTTGGATAGAGAGAGGCCTGGCTCACCCTTCCCACAGCCACAATAAAGCGTTTGATGTGTCCCTTCTCTGCACTTGGTCACGTTCCTGCTGCCTCTGTGTTTCATATTATGCAACTGATTGACTTTGAAAGATATGAGAACAAAGTGTCTCCGTGCCCTGCTCCCCGATGTGCGGCTTGTTACACTGGAGCAGAAATCAAAACATGCCCTGAAGCCTGGTCTCTCTGCTAATCTCCTGTGCTCAGATCTTTGTTATGCTGGGGGACTCTGTGCTACAGCAATCTAAAGGCACCATCCTGAGCACGCTTCCATGGGTCTTCAGAGCTGTTCTGCTGCATCTTCCCAGTAAGGACTGGGATGCATTCTGCATCAAGCAAAAAATTGTGCTCACACAGGACTTTTCTCTCTGAGGGTTAATGAGCAACTCTTGAAGCAGACTCTAATCAGTGAGATGTGAAGAAAGTAAGCCAGGAGGCACAGAGGCCAGCTGCCTTGTTACCTGTATCCCCATCGCAAAACGCTAAAAAAGTCATGGAGGAAGGAGTGGGACCAAGAGCATCACCTGCTCAAGCAGTGCCCTAAGCCCTGAAAGCATGGCTCAGGGTATTTCTAATGAAAAGTCAGACTGTTCCTGCTCCTAGAGCAGGAGCCAGCATATTCCAGTTTAGCATCTTCGGCCTAGTGCCACGTTCCCAGGGCTGATACACCAAAAGGACTTCACACCATGATGCTCACACTAGGAGGGAACAGGCACTGTCAACAGATGACACCCACTGTGTACCTTCATAGCCAAGGTACATCAGTGTGATAGTGCTGAGCTTCACAGAGTTACTCTACTGCATGAAATCTGGTGCTTACAGGAGTGAGTTTGCTTCTGTTTTTCTCCATTTCCCTGCACCCAGCTGTGGATTGCCTTTACTTATGGCTCCTGGATAATAGAGGCTGAATCTCACTGTGATTTTTAAATTCTCTAATATATGTGCACTTGATTCAAAACCCATCAGTCCAGTACAGGAGACGGGATGGACTCTGTCAGCAGCAGAGACCAAAGTAAGCTCAAATTTTAAAGAAATTATCTCTGAAACCTTGCTTGACTTTGTTCTGTATGAGTCACATAAGGCAATGTGCAGCAGAGGCTGGAAAGAGAATGGGGACAGCTCTAAAAGAAGAAGGATTTTTTTCCTCTTCAATTTGCCCTTCAGATATTGCCTGGAGCTGTTCATGAGAGAGAAGGGGGAAGATATCAGCCCTCAGCCCTAGACTAACAGAGTTTTGCAGCAAATCCTTGGGTGTAACAGTACCTGCTTGATATTACAATAAAACAGTAACAGACCCTGAACCCCAAAATAACCCACAGCGCACGCTCAGGTGTTATTATATGGGGACATGGAAATTATTCACAGCCAAGACTCCATCAAATTTTTATCCAAACTATTCTGTGTTCTCTAGCTGCTAATGTATTTTCAGTTAACCTGTTTCAGTACTGGTGCAGAAACATGACTATCTCAACTAACCTCCACTGATGAACTAACTGGCCTAATTATTCAGGGCTCACATTTCAGTGAAGGAAATACTTTGTTTAGCAGCAAGTACATCAGATCAAAACCTCCAAGGGGCTTGGGTGGAGACACCCTCTCCCTTCCTAATCAGTCCAGAATTCCCAAACATTCAGTCACGGAAGAGCACTGCTGATCTAGCTTGTACAGGGCTCAGGAGCAGCATAAGTAGAGGTTGGTAAGGAGGAAAACCATCAGAACATGGGCAGTCCTGCACAGGGAATGAAGGGAGGGAGAGCAGAGTGTACTGTGCACACAGACGGGCTGCTGAAGGTCAGTGCAGAACGAATGGATGAGATACAGAAGCTTTCAATCAACTACATGGCTAAGAAGACAAAGTTTTTTCCCCAGAAGGTAAAAGGTCACCAACCTGGGACTGTGAAGCCAAAAGCACAGGACAGCACTCAGAAAGCCAGGTGTACCAGCTTTAAGCTGTACACAGTACCCTTCTTGCCACCAACAGAACGGGCTAGACTTTTCAATTTGAGAATTACCTGCTTCCCCCAGCAGGGACATGTTTGTTTTCCTGGTGGCCTGTCAGGAAAAGCAATGGTATGTGAATTCCTGCAACCTCAATGCCATTTTCTGGGCAGGACGTGGAGTTTTGTGATGACTCGTCTGTGCTGTGACCTGACCAGAGCACAGGTCTTTTGGTCATGCCATAAACACATTCTTCAGTTTTACAGTCAGGAATGGCATCCTAGAAACCCAGTTCTGGGAGCAGTGCTCTGCATTATCTGTTGTTTTTCCCCCACTGTTTAAATACACCACAACTCAGGCTTCACTTCAGCCTTAATGTTTCTGTCACAAATCTCTTACACACACATGTGGGATAATCACTGTGCTCTGCCTCATTCAGACGATCAGTAAGAGGTTGGAAGATGGGTCCCAAGAGGGCTGCAGACCAACTGGAAAGAGTCCAGATTACAGACCTATAAGGTAAGATGGAAGAACGGGAGTTTGTTCAATCTAGAAGCGGGCAGACCAAAAGGACACAGGGTAATGATACATGAAGTATCTAAATGTCACATCCATAAAAGGCTGCAGTTACAGAGAAGAAGATGATAAACTGTTATTGTGTCCATGCTGGTTAAGGACAGGAAATGTTTGTCCTCGATTACAGAAAGTAAGGGTTAGATCAAACAGCAGGCAGGATTTTTCCAGCTGTAAGATCATGAAGTACTAGACTGAATCACCTGGGGAAGGGCGTCTAACACCACTTTAAAAAGTTTATTTGCCTCTGCCTTGGACCTTGGTGAGGCTCTAGATGGCCCCTCTGCATCCCCTCAGAGAGGGCTTATTGAGGAGATGGAAAACAGGAGTTTAAAGTTCAGCTTTAATACCCACATGTGAAGTTTGTGGTTGAACTTTGGGTGCACAGCATGTCCTGTTCCTAACAATCCCACCTGGCTGCCTCAGAGACAAACAGAACTCTTGTTGAATAGCAGGGACCCAGTGGTTCTGTACAACCTGCCCTTTGCAATCCTGACCTTCCCACTCTTACCAACCTTTGTTGCCCTTTGATCACCATGTAAGCCAAGCTGGGTTGTATCATCAAACTGGTTCACTTTTGTTTGTTTGTTTGCTTTTAGCCAAATGGATTTCCACCTACTCTGCAAACCTGGAGAAAGGGAAGTTGATTTTCTGGCTGGACACAGCAGTTCACAGTGACCAGTCCCAAGGGAAGAGGTTATACCAGTGTTTTTGAGTTTCCAATTAATTATGTTTACTGAAGAATACATAACATTAGAGTGCCTTGAGCTTTGGCCAAGTTTGTAAAAGTAAATAAAGACAATTTTGGCCTAATGTTAGAAAACTGACCCTTGGATTATTTCTGAGCTCACTTCTTCCAACAACTAGAATAAACCCTGATGCATATGATGTGAAATAAGGAACATTGGACTCATACCTTATTATTTCAGCAAAGAAATGCATTTGACTGCTATAGTGAGAAGGCATCTCTCCTCCAGATGACAGGCTATAAGACAGAAGAACGACTCCTTCCTCCCAAGGCTTGTCTGGTGCCCCCTCTGCAGCTCAGCAGACTTCCAGTCGCCTTCTCAGGAGAACATGGTGAAAAACATGCTTTGTCAGGAGGCAGCAGAAGTGGAGATGCTCCATAAAAGGGTACAAGCCAGGAGCTGAGGATGACCCCAGCATAGGCTGTGTCCTCACTGAGGGCACCATCCCACAGTAGCTGAGCATGGTAGGCTGCACAGGGGTGAACTAGTGGTCCATCCACAGCCCTGGGATAGATCAGGGCAGGGGACATTGAGGGAGGCCTATCAGGAGCTCTAGGAGATAGGGTCAGACAGAGACCTACCAACAAGATAGCTCAAGGCATGAGTTGAAATAGAGTCCTGGCCCATGAGCAGAAGGTGTGGGCGGGGGCCCAGGTGAGGCTGGTTGGGGTAACTAAGGTCTGTTAGTGCCATCAGGGCTCTAATATCATATCTGCACTCAGCCTGCTCCTCTGACCTCCCCAGGAAGAGCTGTACAGCACTGCTCATCCCAGAGGCAACGACAACCATCAGGCACTGCTGGTTTCCTCTCTGATCCTTTCCAGCCTCATCCCTCTGCTGCCTCACTTTCTGCCTGGCCACGTGGTGCCTGCCGGGGTCCTGCTGACTCCTCCCGTGCTCTACAAGCACATCGTGCAAATTGCTCACAGCAATCCTAACACAGCCATTTCTGCCCCATTAGCCAGCAACTCTCTCCTCAGTCTCTAATGATTCCAACCACAAGGCCATTTGTCATGCTACATCTTCTTTCCCAGCGAGTAAAAGTCAATTAGTGCTTTCAACTTTGCTCTGAAACAGCCTTGTCTCCCTCTTGCTTCTTTATGCTACCAGGAAACCATCTACAATAATGACTTGTTTGGATGTCGAGCGCTGTGTTGCAGAGAATTACAAGCTCTCTAAACTTCTCTCTCTGTGTACCAAACACCTTGCACAGGAGCCATGTTCTGTAGCCAGAAATTCCAAGATGAATTAGGTTTTAAACCTGTCATGTAGCTGCTTTTTAAATTTTATTTTTATTATGGTCGAGAAAATAAACATGATTTTGGCTTCCAAAAGACCACATCTCCTATCTTAAACACCTAAATGTTCAACAGTCTTTCCCATTTTCTTAATCCTGCCTTAGTAAAGGGATAAACTCTGGAAAAAACAAATTCTCCAAAAGGTCTACACAGTCCAAGATGTGCAGTGACCACAGAAGTCCTGTGGCCATCAGTGAGTTCTGGTGGCCTGCTGTACCCCCGGGGACCTGGCCAGCACCAGGTGCTGTCACACAGCCCAGGCTCCCTGTGAAGTGACTGGCTACAGCCATGCCCAGCAGGGCTTGAAACAAGGGACTGTTGCACTCAGAAGCAAATCAGCTCCAAACACAAGCTGCTCAGAGTCAAGGTGAATGCCTCTTGCATTTGTCAGTGTTAGGATGTAATAAGGCATTAAAACTTGATTAGCAGATAATAATTGTATTAGAGCTGCAAGGATTTCAAAGTTAAAAGAGAATAATGTTTCTAAAGTGAAAAATCCAAAATCGGTGCTTTCTATCATTGTGATATTTTAATTTGAAGCAATAGCCATTAATCAGAGCTAATTGAAATTAAATAAGCTTTTTTATTAAATTATTTAATTGCCTGGCCATTTTTAATTAAAGAATGAGATTCAATTATTAAAATCAGATGTGCTTAGTTTCACTCCTAGTCCACAATGAAACTACACATTTGTTTAAATTTCATGCAATAGTTTGGGTTGGAAGGGACCTTAGAAGGCCATCTAGTTGAAATCCCCCTGCCATGGGCAGGGACACCTTCAACTAGAGCAGGTTGCTCAAAATCCCATCCAACCTGGCCTTAAATGTCTCCAGGGATGGGGCATCCACCACCTTTCTGGGCAATCCATAGCCTGAGAGAAAAGGGCATGCTTTTCATGTGTAGACAGTAGGTGTCACCTACGAATGGCTGTCAATCATCTGCTGATAATGGATTCTATTTCTCAGCAAGGATCTCAGAGAACATGCAACTTTGCTGCTGCCAGCATGATATAACAGATATTTTGTTTTTATGTTGCCTCTACACTGGCTCCCAAAAGAAAAAAAATCCCTCCTTTCCTTAAGGCTTCCAGAACCAGCTCCTGGGCAGACATGCCCAGCCTGCAGCCAGGTGGTGACTCCCCAGTTAGACTGTGGGGGTAGAGGTGGTTCCCATCACACCTCTGCCTCAAACACAGTGAGAGGTGCCTGGCCCAGGAGGTTTGCCATACCACCCTCTCATGAGTAGCAGATTCACAGCAGGTGAATGGCATCCCCGAGCTCTGTGACAGAAATCTCCTACCCTGCAATGGTGTCAGTGTCCTCCCTTCCACGTGCAGACCTGCAGATGTAACAAGTCCTTCCATTTGTAGGTATTCCCTCCTGGGCAGTTTGCACTGTATCACCTGCCTCAGAGAACCCACCCAATAGTTCCTGGCCTATGGCTCATCGACAAGCAGAGATGTGGGCTGACCTTTGATTTCCTGGCATCCTTTCTGGTACCTCATGGGGTAAGCTCCATGCAATGCCAGACTCCTAGTCCCCTGGGTGAGTAGGCTCTCGAGCATCCTCATCTCCTGATGGTATGGGGCTTGCCTTGGGAAACAACACAGGGGTCACAAACCAAAGTCTGAGTCAGTTTTGGGGAGAACAGCTGGTTTATATGCAATTGCACACGTGCATAGTGAAGTGTTTGTGAGGGTTTTGCTCATCTCTGATTCAGCCTTGGAAGCAGCTGGCAAAAGTCACCCAGCCTGGCTTCAGGCCCAGCTCACACAATTAGGAAAGTATTAGCTGAACTTAATAGGAAAATCAACATTAAGCAGATAGGAGCTGGTGCAGTTGTTAAAGACTATGTAGTGTTTTTCCCTGGCAGAAGCCCAGGCTAATGGAGGGCTTCCAGCACCCGGAGCAGCCTCCAAATGAAGGCTTAATTGGCTTCTGAAGCCACTCATATAATTACAAACACTTTTAATGAAGCATGAAAAATACAAGAGCCCGGGACTGTGATATGGAGGGAACAAATGATCTCATCCTTCTCAGAGAATAAACCAAAGCTGCTTTACCTTCTTCCTTACACTAAACCTTCTTCCCAGCTCCTGCCTGGCCTGCAGACTCCTGTCAGATGCTAATGTCCAGGGCAGTGCTAAAATTAAGAGGAAATCTAGACAAAACTTCTACCTTCCCCTGTCTGTGGGGGACACCTCTCCCACCTCCCACCCTGAGTGCAGGCTGGACACTGGGTGGACACTGGAATGGACTTCGACTGCCCACTGCTGGTGTGCACAGCACTGTTCTGCCTGCAGCAACACAGCTGCAAACAATTTATGATTTGTTTCTGTCTTAACTTCAGCTAAATGTCCCTCCACCATTTCTATTCAACAGCTGCTCCCTGCAACACAAGACTGTTGATGACATCTGCAGCCCCTGGAAAGTGTGTCCCAGAGCAAACTGGGGAAGAGTCCAAAGTACAACTCCTCAGTTGCTATGCTGGATTGAGAGAAAGATCAATGGGCTTTGTACTGCTCATTACTCTACAATTTTCTGGTTCACTGGGGATGATTTGTTGGCTCATTTGTTTTGGAGGAGACTGTCAAGTCCTTTGATGAGTTCAGACTCACAGAGTAACTGAGGCTGGAAGGCAGCCAGAACCCATCTGGTCCAACACTCACACAAATCAAGGAGAGATATGACATCCTGTATCCATTCTATGAATCAGGTGGCATCTGGTCCCACCAAAAGGAAACCTCAACCAGGAATGTTAGGGAGGACCTAGAGGTAGTTCAAGTTCAATCAGGAGGGCTTCCTCCCTGCATATACCAGCAGAACAGATGTACCAGCACCACACCCAGCCTTGTCCAATTAGCCATGCCATCACCTTGGCTAATTAGCCTACTCAGAGCTTTGCAAGGCCACAGCAATATTGCTCATTCTTTTAGTATCTCTTCAGATCACACTGGACCACTTCACCTTACACTTTTTCACTGTGTTTGTCCCTAAGACTGCAGTCAGGAGCTGTGCACATCCATCACCCACACCTCTGTCCCAAAGCTCACAGCTGTCAGTGCAGGGAGGGAAAAACTTCAGGAGAAAAACTCCAACGCCTCGTAAGGAAGGGAAAGGCATGGCACAGGACTAGCACCACTGCCAGAAGGACAGCGAGGAGGCAACAGTCAGCTGGGTGCCTGATGTGGGGTAGATAGACACCAGTGAGCATCTCTTTCCTTCAGGCTGGTTTTCACCACACACTGCAGTTTGAAGGCTCATGGCCCTGCGCACACCTCGGCCTCTGCTCCTGGACCCTGCAATCCCTCCTTCTGGGGAGCTCTGGTGCTCATGTCTCATGTGCCAACATGTACCTCACACAGTGTCCATACAAAGCCAGTGAGTCACTCTCACTGGGGATGAGAGATAAGAACTTTTCATTTTCTTCAAGAAACTAACTTTGTCTGGACTTAGTCAGCCTGCTGTTATCGCTGTGGCATTCAGCTGCAATTACACACTGAGAGCTAACTGGTCACTGGACTACCATTTTTTTCATATGACTAAGGTTGTTTGCCAACAACTTCTCTCCAAGAGTTTGATCCCTGCAGAGACCAGACTGTGCCAAGAAATATCATAGGACAGTATTACATCTAGCACTTGTGATCTTAGGGTGTACCAGCTGGTCTGCTGGAGCAGGCAGTATTCAAGCAAAGGGAGAGCATCCTCCCCCACCCAGAAATATGGTGATTAACAACTTCAGTTTCCCTGGCACAATCTGGACACAGTCAGCCCCAAAGCAATGACTTTCTCCTTGCTTGCACCAGGTTTTGTATAAGTTAACAGCTAAAATACTAAAGTTTGATCCAATCACACTTGGCTAGACCAAGACCTGACATGAGCATAACTGCCCCCCAAGTGATGATAATCAGAAAGTGGAGATACAGAAGGCACCTGAAAATGAGCACCTTTTGCAGGAGCCTAAATGAGACTTCAGGGAGGCTCACTGGTGCACAAGAGGCTTTCCCTCACATGTCCTAGGCACAAGCCTGGGATTTATCTTTGAAGTGTCTGCTCTGACTCTGCCCCAGGGACTTGCTGGGGTTCCCTGTTTTCAGCTCTGCTCAGATAACCATCACACCAGATGAATGAATACAGCATGGCAAGCGCAGAGGCAAAGCTGTGCCAAATGATTCTTCAGAAGCCAGAAAAGGACCCCAGCTCACAGTCCACCTGTTTTTTTTACAACTGAGATTACAGAGGTTCCTGCATGCGCTCAGTCACAAGATAATGACTCCAGGTGCAAACATCAAGAGAGCAGTTGTGTCTTTTGCCACGTCTGCACAGCCCTGCCACAGAAGTAGCAGAAACAAAAATGTATATGAGGCCTGTGTTCTCAACACAAACAGGGATCTCTTATTAATGGGGCTGTCATTGGAAGCAGGTGACCAGGAAATGGATGCATGATGACCCAGCTCTAGATACTGGAGATCCATCAGAAGCAACAATATACTGGCTGATAAGAGCATCCTGGTCATTCTCAGCAGGGACAGAAGGGTTCTCTGATGCAGATGATCTTTAAACTGAGGGCTGATGGTCTGAGTTTGCAGAGTCAAGAGGGCCAACCCTTTTGCCCCCCAGGCAGCTGACAAAGAAGTTCACATGGTAGCACATGTCTGGGATGAGTTGGCATGAACCAGATAGCAAAACTGCAGGTACCAGAGAGGTCTGGCTCACCTGTGTGCACTCCCATGGCTCACAGGGTGGATCACCAGGGAACAGGGGCTGGAATCTTGAAGCTTAAGCAGGGGCAAGAGCCGACACAGGGTCTGGCCCCATGGGGACTGCTCAACCCTCCAACCAAGTGATTCAGGGGTGACCTCATCACTCTCTACAACCACCTGAAAGGGGGTTGTAGCCAGGTGGGAGTCAGCCTCATCTCCTAGGCTACAAGCAACAGGATGAGAGGACACAGTCTTAAGCTGAGCCAGTGGGGGTTCAGGTTGGACATTAGAAAGAATTTCTTCACAGAAAGGGTAATTAAACACTCAAGTGGACTGCCCAGGGAGGTGGTGGAGTCACCATCCCTGGAGCTGTTTATGGAAAGACTGGATGTGGCTCTTAGTGCCATAGTCTACTTGTCAAGGTTGTGTTCAGTCATAGGTTGGACTTGATGATCTCAGAGGTCTTTTCCAACCCAGTTGATTCTGTGATTCTGTGTGACTCAGCAGGGGTCTGTTGGGGTGTGTGATGGGTACCCCTGGCCCCAGGGTGGCCTGGCTGTGCTCAGCTTTCCTTAGCTGCTCTTTCTGCCAGCTGCAGGTCCAGCCCTGCTCACAGGGAGCTCTAAACCTTGGGGGAAATCCTGACAGGGCAAGCTATGGCCAAACCCCCTCCAGAGAAGAAATAGCATGTGATAATGAAAGGGAGATGGGCAGGAGGGCTGGAAGGAGCCCTGCCCAGGGGGACATACAGGGAACTGCAGTCCTGTGTCCTCTATGGCTGCACCTGAGCCTGTGGCCTGTGCTGGAAATCAAACGCTTAAAAAAAACCCCAAACAACTGACTCCTTTCATCTTGGAAGCACCTGGGCAGAATATTTGCAAAACATCAGACTATTGCACTGATTGTTGTTAAATCTTTCAAAATGGTTGCTCTGTGTATTGCTACTGAACCAAGGACCCTCACCAGAGTGAGGTGGAGATGGGAGGGTGGGAGAATGGAAGGTACCAGCAGCAGAGGGATGAGCACAGCTCTTTTAGATTTGACTGGGGAAAACTTGGGATGTTGATTCCCAAGCAGAGCCATCCATGCTCTCATTTTCTGAAGGAGAAAGGACATGTCAGAACTTTTCCAATAGAGGGAGCACCGGGACTGTCGTGGCCACTGTCAGCCATCACCTGAGGTGCCTTATTTTGGTACTGGAAAACCTGGATGCCCATACATCCATCCTCTGGGGAATATGCATCTACACTGTCAGGATTGGGGTGTAATTTGGTAATCAGAAAGCAAAGATTTTAAACTTGGAGACCATTCTGGGCTTAGAAAAAAAAGCGTTACTTAGCCTCCCCGACAATCTCTAAATTTGAATTTGAAAGGCATTTGGGAATCAAGCAAAGCAGTCTGCAGACCTTTCCTAGGCATTACAGAAATGACTTGTGGTCACTGCAAACTGGAATGGAAATTATTTCATATGTGCCACACAGACAGGTTTCAGACCAACAGTCTCTGTCCTCCGGCAATCTAGACTGAGTGGCAACGAATGAAATGCAACGTTTGTATTAGATTTGGTGACCACAGCAATATCAAACCTATTACAAGTTTCAAGTTTACCAAATTGACAGTGTAACCTGATGTATGATCACCTGTTTTTACTCAACAGAGAGACTAGAATACCTTGTTTCCTTGTGTGCATACTGAAAGTGCAAAAATCATGTTTCCTCTGTTTTGAGGAAGCTTTTTTGGCAAGCTTTGCAAAATTTATTTTTATGATTCCCATTATTCTGGCCGTGGCAGAGAAGCACAGATGAGAAAGACAGGAACAGCAGATTGGTCCTGATGAGAATCTGGTTTAGATGCTGGTGTGAAAACCAGAGGTCATCGAGGACAGCATCTGCAAAAGCTACAAACTGTACCATCGAACTCGTAATCATGAAGCATGCCATGACTCAGGCTAAAAGCTCGAAAAATTCGAGAAATGGATAGTGCCCAAATGGCAAGGTCTTTTGTCATGAACATAACAGCAAGGGTGACAGTGAGGAATTAATAAAATCCATCCCGCTGCCTAGAGTGCAGAATGAAGAATAAGTCCAATTCTTTATAATGTTGCTGCTTACATCTGCTGTGTCCCAAAATGGCTCAGTCTTTGCCAGATCACACAGCCTCCAATCCAACACAGCGAATTAATCAGGTAAGATTTCCTTGCATGACTGGAATTAAACACACACACAAGTACTTTTCTGGAGCAAAGCTTTGTCTCTGCTATGCCTGAAGCTTTTCTGAAGGCTCGCTAAGATTCACAGCCCTCAGCATATTACTGTGTTAGGCAATCAGCAAGCTTTTCTTGAGGGTTCCTGCAAATCTGAAGAAAAAATTGGATGGCTGTTTTTGGAAAGCCTGTTTTTGGTACCCTGGTGCTTGATAAGGGAAGGCTTTTGTTGGAAATTCTGCCACTAGCTAAGAGGAAGACAGACTATGACTGGCTGGTGAACACTGACAATGAGTGTCCCTGCCTTGAAGCCAGCTTCCTCATAAGATTGCTAACAGTTTGGGAGTAGGAAAAGAAACTGCCACTGCAAAACTTCCCTAAAAAGTTCCATAGGAAATAAAACTATTCCAACTTACATTTTAGAATACAGCTTTTTTCAATCCTGAAAAAAAGAGTTGAACCTTCCTGGAAACATTCTCAGTCATTCTGAATATTTCATAGTCACTGAAATGTGATGTGGCATTATTATTAAATTTTGCCTAATTTTAGTGCTGAATTTCTTTGGGTAATTACTGAAGAGAAAAATCAGTGACATGTAGCTTTTATATCTTCAGATGCTTTTGACAGACTTTGAAGATAATATATTTATATATTCATGTAGATAGATATTTGCTATATATTTTCAATTTTTTGGGTACCAGTTTTTTTGCTGCTCTGATGAGCAATCCACCATACTACTTTGTAAATCCCAGGACTATTTGCATCAGCTAAATCAGGACATCAGAACAATGCACTATCAGGAAGGAGTAACAATGAATAAAACATAATAACATATAAGTTGAAGAAAGTATCATTACAGAAACCTTAGCTGTGTTTTAAATAGGCAGAATGAGGTGTCCCTGTATCAGTGCCATATTATTTATACTAAAGGAAAACATGATGCAACCCTGAAGCCCTCACAGGTGTTTTTACAGTAGACCCTGAGCTTTTAGACCCTGCCTAACTTCATCCTAAATACCGAAGTGTGACCTTCAAAACCTGTTGTGAGTGCTTTCCCAGCCCTGGGGCAGCCATCTCTCCTGCAGAGCTGCTTTTTTGATATGAAGTGCTCCTTACAGCATCCCTAGTTCTGCATTGTGGATGTTTGACAATGCCCTAGTAGTTCAACCTGGGCTGCAGCATCCCTAGATATTCCCGAATCCCTTATTCATAATTATCCCTGGATAATCCTCAATTTCCTGACTGGAAAAGCAGAGTGAGGGCATGCTTAGCATCACACATGTTGGCTCTGCTTTAACCACTGAGTAGTTCAGTGATAGCAGACTGAGTCCTGATGTAACGCAGATTTTATTCCCTTGAGTTTGATTTCATGGCTAATAGTCAGCAGACAAGGAGTCACAGCCCTCCTATGTGATTAAGCAATAATGCCTCCATTCCGTTCTCCCACACCTTTCCCAGAAGGACGAGATAACGCTCAGCCCAATACTTGATGCTGCTTGCACTGTTGTCTTGGATTGATAAAATCTGTCTCCTTAAAAAAAAAAAAAAATAAAAGCGGGTTGTCATGTGAGGAATCCCTCTGGGTTTCTGTAAGACAGAAATAAATCCAGTAGCACGGAACTCCAGTAGGATATTTCGGGCAGGATTTAGAGAACATTCCTGCCTTTAGCGTTTCCTGTGAATACCACACTAAAATAAACACGTTTTAAAAAAATGCATGTGAGTGTTCTAGGTGAGCCCTTCCGGAAGCTGGTTGTTAACAGGCAATTGTCTAATGAGCGCTGATGTCATTGCTCCGCACTTGTGCGAGCTGGCTGTAAACACAGAGTGGTTCAACCGAGAAACCAGCTTCCTGAAGATTAATTGTGACAGTGATGTATGTAATATGTAAATAGAACTAATCAGAGGTGCCGGCCATGTAACCACGGGACAGGCAGGAAATGAACACAGCTGAGAACTTTGCAGACTCACTTTCTTATTCTGACCTCTCCAAAGACATAACAAATTAATTCGGTTTAGCACAGATGTAAACACTTTCCACAGCAGAAGTTCTGAGAAAACTACAAAGATTCCCAAGCCTGCACCAAGCCTTGAGTTTTCACCACGGGCTCCTTACAAAGTTCTTTTGAGATCCCTGGCTGACAGACCCCCAATGCAAAGTGTTATGTTCCTGTTGTCAGTAATCCGTATATGAAGCAATGCAACTTTGTTTCCTTCCTTATAAACATCAACAACAAACAGGGTTTTACAATGTGAACTATGTGCAGGAGTTGCAATGCTTCTCTTTCACTAACTCTGAAGTATCTCATGTGCCAAATTCCTCCACTAGGATGAAACTTTTAAGTGCACCACTAAACAAATTCACTGAATTAGCAGACTGCAAGATCCTCTACTTGAGATTTCCAATAAAACTATTTTACTTTTGGAAATGCTTGATAGGAAAAAGATAAACAGAACAACCACACGTTGGGTCATATAATTGTTAAATTGTAGGTCCAATTACAGTTTCCAATAAGGAATAAACAACATAAATATTGCGTAGTGCTAAATTGTTAAGAAGTTGGTGAAGAGCAGAGTTATTTATTAAAACCAAATTAACTCAAAATATGTAATTTTAATTTTCAAATTTTTAAAGCCCTTTACATGAAAAAGGAATACAGAAATTCATCTTTTCAGCCCACGCTCTTCTGTGAAGTTTCTTTCCATGCTTATTTCCTCACAGAACGCTAAAGAACCTCTCTTGGTTTTGTTTGTTTGTTTGTTTTTCTTCCCACAAAGATGAATATTGCTTCCCTTCAGCAGAAACCTAACCCAACAAAAGCCATACTGGTAAGATTGTATCTGAATAAGAACAGTGATGGAGCTTGGCTGTGGAGGAACCTGGGCAGTGCCAGAACGTGAGCAGAGACATGAAGGATGAAAAGTTTACACTTACCTGACAAGCAAGGAAAATAGCTTGGAGAGAGATGCAGCAGGATTACTGACAAAGGAGAACTCCCCATTGTGCTCTAGCTCTTTGTGCTGAGCTGAACCGCTCAGTCGGGGCTGCACTTCTATTCAGCTGAACTGAAAGGCTGAGCCTTTCAGTGCCTTCCTTTAAAAAAGAAACAAGACATACTCAGTGTATAGTACAATGCCCCTATTGCTAACAGTATCAGTCAGTATTTCTTTCACAGCAGGCAGCTATTGTGTCTGTAGAAACCAAGCACGACTTGATCATCAGCTGTGACACGACTTTATAAACAGGTACAGAAGCCAGTGCAGACACTTTTCAGCTGAAGAACAGGCCCAAAGGGGTCAGAACATCACCTCAAGGAACTTCCTGCACTTTATGATCTATTCAATTTTACTTTTGTGTCACATAAAGATCGTTCTGCAAATACATTTTGTATTCATCTTGAGAAATGTATTTATTCTTTTCTACAAGTAATAAATTATTAAGTCAATAATGTTCTCACATTACAGAGATGATCTTGATTTAAGAGCTTAAAAATCAGTAGTCTTCTTCCCAAAAGATTTGTGGATATATTTCAGTGGTTAGAGAAATGGTTGGGAAGCACGATATTTAGTTCCCATCACAAATTTCTTTAGAGATTTCTAGGTCTCTAGTCATGTCATCAACATAATATTCTTGGTCTGCTTTTTCCAGCTTAAAATAACTTATTCGTTGTTCTATATCGTCATCTTGCAGTATCCAAAATGGCCCAGAAGCATTTACAGGGTCATTAATACTGTTGCTATAACTACTGCAGCCTGCAGTGCAAAACAGAAATGCTTATTAGCACCAGCACCATCCCTGACAAAACACAGGCTGCCTTGGGGTGTAATTTGGCTACTTCATGGCCTAGATTTAATATTAGCTTTCTATTAATGGGGGAAAAAAAGTAGGGGAGCGGGGGGTGGGGGTGGGGGAGGAGTTTTTTGTGATTATTCCCTTCCTCTCCCCACTCTTCCAGATTTCCTAATGAATTCTCAGGAGATGCACAGCACACTGCTGCATTTGGGACTGATGCTATTGCCACAGTGTAGTACAGCAATATTTCAAGCACCTGAAGCATAGCACCTGTTGCTTTGGGGTCACTGAAGAGTGTGTTGGACAAGCCATTCAGATATTCTCAGGGGAGAGCCCATCACTGATGAGTGCTCAGAGAGATGACACAGCTGCTCATTCCCATCTATAAGTTACCTGGTACAGTGGCAATGCCACCATAATTCACTTCTGAGCGATGTTCCAAACCTTTCATAAATCAGCTTATATGAATTGCTGAGCCTACAGTTAATGACATTTTTCAGGAACTGAAATCACCAGGTTATAAAATTATGGCAGACAAACATAGACAGCATTATACACACATAACAGGAAAAAAAAGTTCATGTGACTACCACTATTGCAGAAAAGTGAAATAAAATCATGCAGTCTATATTTATCTACTTATCAGTAAAAGGCAGAATAAATGATTAAACACAACTGTGGTTAAAGCCAGTTTAAAATAAGCATGATGTGATATAAAGCCTACTCTGAAACTGAAAATGAAGTTCAAACCATAACCCTGCTCCTTAAAGGTTCTTGGGTTACAAAAGCAGTTGTTCACTGAGTATTTCCCATTCAGTCTGGTTTTAAAATTTGTATCACACATGTAGCACATGTGAGTTTTATTTCAGTTTTTTTGCTCTTAAAAAAAAATCACGATAGATAACAGTTTCTTTTTCTAGTGTTTCACAAATTTGGAATCCCGGCAGAGTTGTTGGGGGTTTTTTTTTGTTTATTTTGAATATTAATACTTCCCATCCTCCTTAGTTCTGCAAGCCACAGGAAAGAGGTCACAGGGGACTCTCATCAGAACTTACCAATGCTGCAGCAGTTCTGTAGAACTCAACAAAATTATTGGAGGTGATGAGGTCATGTCTTCTCCCCAAGGCTCAATGTCTTACCTGAATAATCAAAATAAGATATTGGCACTAAAAAAAAAAAGGAGAACTGTTTAATTCTTAATCAATTAACTACTGCATAGTTTTAATCTTTTCCAACACCTCATTCAGTTAACACTGAGGAGGTTTCTTTAGTAGATGTACTGTTCCAATGACATCTCCAACACAAGTTGAACTTAAAACCATGAAACTTAATTGACATCAAACTTGTTTGTGAAGAAGTAATTTGTGTTGATCAGCTTACAACATAAATACATTTTTACATTATGGAACTGAATTGAGAATTTTTGGGTTATTTACTATCAAAATAATAATTTAAAAAGTCACATATCTTTGTTCTGAACTAAAGACTTTTTTTTATCCTGACTGTGAGATTGCAAGTAAAAATAAATCCACACATAGAGAAGATATGGAAGGATCTTTTAGTGTACAAACTTGAAATTAAAAGCGGTTATAATTTCTGAAGAATGGTGCAAAAATTAAAATCTCTGCTTGCAAAATACATGATCCACCACAGCTTCATCTGGGTGTTGCAGGAGATGCTGAGAAACCTCGAGTTTCAAGTCAGCATGCTGCAGATAGAACTACTTCTGTGTCCAGCACATGGCACCTGAGCTGTGGAGAGTAGTTTAAGGCCAGATGGAAGCCCTCTAAGAGCTTAAGATGATGCTGTAACACTGTTTTATGCAATATTATTGTCATTAAAGTTAATTTTAGAGAAACTACACTACACTAAGTACACTTCTCACAGGTGTTTGGGGGCAAATGTTGGTGTCACCCTAAGCCTAGCAGCACATCAGCTCCCAGAAGCAGGCACCCCGGAGCTGCTCTCTGGCTGTGGTTTGTCGGCGTGAGCGACGGACATTTTGCAAAGTTGCAACCTCACTTCCCTAAATGACGAATGTAAAACCAGAACTCTACTTAAAGCGCAGTGTACGTGCAGCTGCAGCGGCAGCGAAGGTGGAGAACCACCTTCTTCCCACCACCTTCTTCCCACCACCTCCTCTCCAAACTGCGCCGTTCCCCACCGGGGGCAGCCCCGGGTGGGCACAGCATGTGAGAGCTGCACCGGGTGCCACCACTGCAAGGGAGCAAGAGGAAGGTTTTCGGAAGCATTTCTGAAGGAAGATGGAGAACCCCCTTCTTTTATTCCCCCAGCTGAACATTTCTGCTTCAAAGGACAAATCCTATTACAAAGTCATGAAATCGGTGATTAAAGAAGAGCCACACAAAGCAAGCAAACCTGGGTAAGTTTTTGGGTCACGCCGAAACATCTGAGTGTTCTGTTTACATAAAAGTTTCCTCTAATGCAGCTTGTGGGTATGAATATAGGGCACAGGTAATTTTATTTTTGACGCACATATGAAAACTCATGAACTGCAACTCTAGAAACCGTGTACATAAAATATTAAGTCATTGCAGAAGTATTTTTTTAAGAACAAGAAACAAATCAAATAATGGTCTAAACAAACCAGGAAAGGGAGGTTGGAAGAAGTTCTGAGAAATGCTGAATATGATTTGGGAAGGTTTCTTTTCAAAAATTTGAAATGACAGGAAGCAATACTTCCTTTTTTCTTTATGAAACATTAAAAGTAGAAGACGCTGAGCCAACTGTTTGTGTTCTCTAATGGGAAATTTTGCCCCTTCCTCTTTAAAATAAATTAAAAGCATGCTGAAAACAAAAGGATTTCCATTTCTCTTCGCTTCATATGTGAATTTGTGCTAAGCAGTAAAGAAAAAAATAACTAATGTGAATAATATATGTAGGAGAAGTAACATCAACATTACTGTAAGTGAAAATAGCAGGATCTATGATGCAGAAACAGAGATAATAGTCAAAGGAAATGTTTGAGGGGGAATAAACAACTTTCAAAACGGTTTCTTGAAAAGCTACTCCAAATCTGTTGTAGAGCTAAGCAGAAGAGAAATAGGCTGAGCCTGCTCCTGCAGAAACCTGAATTCCATGAAAGTGACCATCTTGGTAAACCTGGAAACGTGGCAAAACCAGCAAGGTAAGCATTATAAATGACTGAGCTGATGGGGATTCCTTCCAAGAAGTGCCTGTGTGACTCAGAACATTTCCTGCATCTATGTGTGTGCATTCAGACTCGTCAGAGTAATGCTTTCTAGACCTATTTAATTTGAAAGTTACAAATCTAATCCAAGCATACACACACTATAGAAATATCTGTAGCACATCAAGGTAACTCACCACTAGTATTTTCACACCACTGGTCCCCATAGACTTGGAGATACATTTAAACCTTTACTTATGCCAACAGCCTTTGTCTTAGTCCACTGACTAAGCATCAACTCGGAAATGCAGCTGACAAATTACTGCTTGCAGCAAAATGATACACTGCCCTGCAAAGCAGGTTTTCCAAAGAATTCTGTGTTGTACAGATGCCATATGCATGTTAAATTCTTAATGCATAGTTCCTTAGTAATTGCAGTAATTGGTTGAATACTCTTCTCTCCAAAATTCATACTCATGCTTATACACTGTGGTAATATTGCCCCTGTTATAATGTTTTCATAAAGATGCAGGGTAAATTCTTGGTTTTATTGACTTCAGCAACAGTTTAGTTTCTGAGTTCAATTGGGTACCAAGATCTGACCAATATATTAAGAATTGCACTTTTAGGTCCGGACTAAGAAGAAGGAACATGTAAAGTAATGCAACTCCATGGCCTAAAAAATTTGCTGCCCCTTTTTTCCCATCAGAGATCATTTCAGAACATTTCAGTGCTTACCATGCTCTTTTGTCTTGATGAAACCTTGTTTAAACAGTTCCTATCTTTTGGGCCAAGCTGCCTGCTTTGGCCAGAACTGCTTCTTACAAGCCCTTACTAGTTATGAGCACACAGCAGAAATCACATAAAGGCCCAAACTCTCTTTCTAGAACCCATGAAAAAGCAGCTGAGAAGGTGGTGTCTAAATGCTTGCACCCACGCATCTGGATAACTGGGCAGTTTGTTGCTCACATTTGGAAATATCCCACCCATCTCAGTTCCAGACATGTAAAACCATGCCAAGATTGCATCTAAAAAGAGGGAGCACAGCTGCCCTGCAGTCTGTATGCAGACAGTTCTCATTACCCAGGGTATTTCATACAAATACACAGCCATCACTGCATTCTTATAATCTGTGTAAAGGCACTTTCAGAGGAACATACAGTAGCAACAATAATTCTCTGAAGAATTTCCCCCTTTTAACAGACCACCACTGCCTCACTCAGCCAGCTACCTTTTACCATGTTACTTCAGATAGGTGCCTGACTAACAGATTCATCTGTTCTTGTAGAGAAGAGAAACTTGTAGATTTTTGCTGATCTTTATATACAGATTAGAGAGAAGCGACAATTATTTTTGGCCAAAAATGGGAAAAAAACCAAACAAAAAAGAAAATGATTCTTTTTTGAATAACAGAGTGGGATAAAATTTTGAGATTTTTTAAGTGATTTACTGAGCTTTCATGATTTCTATTCTTCACAGGGAGTTACTAACACAAGTAGAAAGAGAATTTAATGGAGCACTGCAGATGGACAGTGGGGTGATAGTAGAAGTAGCCTGTAATCTGTTAGTTTAAACTAGTTTCTTCTCATATTTAGAAAGTGGCAAAGCTGAACAAATCTTGGTTTCTGTCCATTATTGCACAAACTCATTGCTGCATCCAGGTTTTGGGGATCTGTGAGGCTACTGGGTTGATGCAGATTCTGAAGGAGAAATGGAGAAACAGAAACTTGCACTAGGAGTTTCCAAACCCAACAAAGAACCTCTACAGCATTCCATGCAGTTGTGGACTGAGTATGTGGTCTGAAGTCATAAGGCTTTATCTTCCACTAGGACCAAAATAATTTCTATAGCTATAGGAACCCGCAGTTACCAGACTTACCAGTCCACACAGTTCAGAGAACCACACTTTTTGTACTTCTCATAACTAACAAATTCTGTAAGGTGGCGAGGTCTCATTTTCCCTGACTCCAGAATTCCCCTACTTTACTAGCCTATGCTCATTTCTTGGATTTCACTTCTCCAGCATTTGTACCTCTCCTCAAGAACTGTTTTTCTCTCCTTGGTTAAAAATTCCCTTCCTGTAAGCAATGACTTCAGCTAGGAGACATGTGACACCTATTAAAATAATAATAATAAAAAAATTCCTCCTTTTGCGTTTTGTGCAAAATGAAGGTCATTACTGGCTTAAATTCCTTCCCAAAGTGATTGGAATTCCCTTTCATCTAAACTTCATGTGCCTACAGCTTTTGCCAAGGGAGCCCAAACTGTGTGAATCAGGCAACAGAACTGCAAAACTCCAGGAGGAAGGCAGAAACTTCCAGAAGTGTTCAGTCCATAAGAAGTTGTTCTAACCAACTAATCACAGACAAGTTGCTTATTGATACTTTCCACGTACTGTGCTTTGTCCTCAAATGAAAATGGTTCTAAAGATTAATATTCAAAAAGCAGTTGATAAAGATTGACTTCACCTTCAGGCATAGAACTTAAGTCCTAGCACGATACAGCTCACCTCCTGCTTACTACAGTTCTTGTCTACTAAAAATCCAAGTACTGTCCAGATGTGCATCCAGGGTTAGTCTACACAAAACCAAAAAATGATTTCTCCAAAACTGTATATGTGTGAATGGAACGAGGTGTTTTTTTCCTTTCTTCACTGTTCTCTAGGGGAGAGTTTTTGAAATCAAAACGAAATACGTGCATCTTGACATGCTTGATGAAGAATATGAGGAGTTTTATAAATGAGGCACAGTGTCTCAGAGTAACATGACATCTGAAATATGTTTGTGGTAAACAAACCAGACTATGTGTGGTATTAACCTAGAAGGCTAACACCCAAACCATATTGCTACAGCTCTGTCTTCAGGCTGTTGAATTTTCCATATTTCATCAGAAGCAGACTGCGGTAACACAGCCTCAGTGAGGGCACTCAAAACCACACCTCTGCACAAGTATTTCTTAAGTTTCAATAGCTGACAGACTTGGGTCCCTTAGGAGTTTTACAACACCCCATGATCTCAATTCCCTTTAAGACTGGTAGAGCAATGAAACACCAAAGCAAAAAAAAAAAAAAAAATCTTTGCTCTGATGTTTTTTTAAAAAGGGGAAAAGTAGAGCTCTGCAGGAAAAAAGGTCAGGAAAAAAAATTAAAGAAAATGTTTCTGAAGTCCCCAAGAGAATGAGTTCCTTTAGTAATGTGATCTAATCAAAGGCTCTGTGAAACAGTCCCGAGCCATAAGGGTAACTGATGACACATTACCACAGCTTCCTAAATACACAGTATACACAATTCTTAAGAATCCCTTTCTGTTTCTTAAGCAGCGTGTCTCCTGAAGAAGCAGTGAAATGGGGAGAATCTTTTGACAAACTGCTTTCTGAGAAAGGTTAGTAGTTTTTTTTCCTCTCCGTGCAGAGTGTTAGGATGGAAAAGCGATGGAAAATGATGGAAAATTGATGAAAAATGATGGAAAATTGATGGAAAATTATAAAATTCAGTTGTTCTCTTAAGTAGACCTGGCAGTTACCTAAATTAGGTATGATGGGTCATTTATAGCAGTGTGTGTTTCTGCTCTCCTCACATGCTTCGGTTATAGTATGCTGTTAACTAGTGAAAATAACTGAAAATAACTTTTGTATTTTATTGAACAAAGTAATATAACAGATGGCAAAGAATTCCTTCAATAAACAGGAGCATCTAATCTGAATATTTCTCAAATATTCCTGATTGCAAGATATGTTCTATGTACTTAAGAAAAGATTTTGTCCCTTCCGATACAATTTGTTTCTAAACCCATGACAGGATCCAAGCTGGGATCCCTATCCTTTGGAAGGGCCTGCTGCTCACATAATTATCAAATGCACATATGTTCCTCCTTTCCTTCTGGAGGGGCACACATGTTTCAGCTACAGTGCTGGACACCATGTGCTTTTCTAATCTGTGTTCTTTGAACAGTTGACTTCAATACAATTGCATGACTTGTGTAGATTTAAGCACACTTGAGAAAGAAAATGTCCTCAGCATAACAACAATAGGATAAAGCAAATTACAAAGATATTGAAACCCATCCACTTTAAATTGTTACTGGAGAACAGTTTGCTTAAGAGCGAAGATTCAAATAGTGTTTTGGTCAACCTAAATTGATATTCAGATGGAATAAAATCTGTCACCTCTACTTACATTGACATGTTTTGCTTGCTTCTCTTTCTAAATTTATGAGATCTTGGTAGTGGACTTTTACTGATGCTGAGTATTCTGTAATGGGAGTCACAGCACTCAGGATCATAACGGAAAAAAATACATAAAGGTTTTAAAATAAGTGCAGTTAAGTTAATTATCCATAACGTGATATTATTCAAAGGGAGCACAAACTATTTTGCTTCTTTGCACAGATTGTGTGAAAAGAGTAACTGTTTGATAAGGATATATTTTTTAATGCAATTGAACTTTCCCTTCTGTAGCTGGGCTGGATGCCTTTACAAAGTTTCTGAAAACTGAGTTCAGTGAGGAGAACATCGAGTTCTGGATAGCTTGTGAGGATTACAAGAAAAGCAAAACTGCACATGAACTTCTGCCAAAAGCTAAGACCATTTTTGAAACATTCATACAGAAAGATGCTCCAAAGGAGGTAAAGTCTTTCTTCATTCTACACTCTATTTGACACAAGTGATGAAATCTGCTTTTAAGAAGTGCATGACCAGAAGCAGGTGCAATAATTACTTTACATAGTCGGTGGCATAAGAAGGATATATAAAAAAAATCAAAGCTCTGGAAGGAAATCTGCAGAGATAATTCTCACTGTCTTCCATACTCCTTTCAATACCCCCTTCAAATTACTATATGAATATATATATATTATATCATAGGAATCATTGATTCCTAGTGATCTTTAAATCTGGGATATATATATATATATACACACACATACATGATGTATATTTAAGAAAAAAAGTGATAGTAAATGTTAAAGTTGCAATGAGATATATCAGCTAGCATTTGTGGAGAAGTATCACCTGTCTTTATTCATAGCTATCTCCAGAACAACAAATTTATTCCCCCCTTCTCTTAAAACACTAATTATCTATCAAATTATTACATAACAGAGATTCAGAAGCTTTTATTTTAAATAAGCTAAAAGAATAAAAGAGATTAGAAGAAACTACTAAATTAAATATATCCTTTAAAATAATAGCTATGTTTTAGGTATGGACTTGTCTTGATTGACTCCCTCCCCCTTCTCCACCTCCACCACCTCTAATTGCATATCCTTGTTATGTTACTGTCAGCACAAAAATACGTTGATATGACAGTCCTCACCAACACTGAGGCCTTTTTATAATATTGTAACAGTGCAAAAAGTTTTCATATTTACAACTTCTTCATGTTACTTAAGTGTGTTATAAAGGATTCAGAAATGAGCAAGAGGAATATTTTTGCCTTCCCTAAGGAGGAGATGAACGGGTTGGGAGATGATGAATTTTTCAGTGAAGTCACAACCAATAGGTCTTCTGGACTTACAATTTCCTGTAATTCTATTGAGTTTGAGCAGATCAAATAAGTCACTTGCCAATGCCTGCATTATTATTTTTTTTATTTTCCATAATAACAGAAGTTATACACTTGCTGCTTCCCTGTGACGAGGGCAAAAAAGGTGTAATTCTCATTTTAAGAAACTGATTGCAAAATGGTACAATTTCCACCTGTATTTCTCATAGATTACACTTAAGATTCAGGTCTTCTTTTCCCAGGAAATGCCCACTTTCAAAGGCTTGTGTCCCATTTCATTTCTTTCCCTGTTGTGTGCCTTTGGGGTGGACCTTACTTATAAAAAGAACACCCTGAGTCGCTTGAGGCAGAACCTGTTGTTGCCAATTGATCAATCCCTGGGCAGTTATGATCGGGTAACAACTGCTCATACTCAAAATATAAGCAGGAGGAAAGCTTAAGGAGTGGACAGGGTATGGAAGCTGTACTTTGACTCACAATAACCAAGCAATTTCTTTGTGTGTCATACTTTAATTTGCTGCAGGTAGGTGGGTGCTGGGTTCACCTTAAGCACTTGGCTTTGGTCAGACTTCCTCCTTGGGTTGAGCTGAGCAGCCGAGACCAGCCAACAGCACCTCATTTCAGACCACACAGCTCAGGAGTTTGCACCTTTTCTTTAACTTCTTGTCCACAGAACTCTTTTACACAAAAATTTCTGAGCATACGGTTCAACAGGTTCATAAAAATCTTAGATGAGAGGACCATTCTATCATCACTAATTACCCTTCAGTTTTTAGATCTAAACTACTTGTTTTAACTAGTTGTATGGAAATGACAGGTGTCTCTTAGTGAGGAAAAGGAAACATATTATAGAACTCACTTTTTGACTAAATCAACAATTTTTTTATATATTCTATCTTATTTTTGAAAATAACATTTTAAATCAGTGCCTGACACTTTAATAAAATTCTCATACCAAATAAACATTTCCCAGGATTGAATGCAACAGCACATGGAATAAATAATAATTTTTATATGCTTTCCAACATAAAGCTCCAGAGACCCATTTAAATATTTTTTTTTCATTTTATTAGAGTTTTCTCACCTTCCTACTACACACCTACTGCTACTTCCTACTCTTACCTTCCTACAGTACTACTGTACGGGTTTCTACTTAAAACCCTGAAATTTTAAATATTCACTAACACAGTCTCATTAGACAAAACACAGTCTCATTAGACAAAGCTCTACATAAAACCTAAATGAGAATAGAGGGAGTTCTGTATTAGTTTGGTGTTGCAAAGCCCCAGAGCTGCAACTGTACAAAGATCACTATTAGAAAGTCGCTTTTAGTCAAGCATCAGACCTTATCTTCTATTTTACCTGTTTTGCTTTGTACCAGTGACACAGCTTTGAAGACTTTCTGACAGCCATTTCTGAACATGAACATACTGATTCTGGGGTGCCTACATCCTGTTGTGTTGGGGATTCAAGGTCTCCTCATCAGAAAAGTCTTTCACCAATGTACAATGTCATTGCTATGAATGATAACTCAGGAAATGCGAGAATGTACATTAAAGAAATACACTTTTCCTCATTTTCCAGGTGAATTTGGACTTTCACACCAAAGAAGCCACAAGTCAGAATATTCACCAGCCCCTCATCACCACCTTTGACACAGCACAGAACACAGTCTACAGGCTGATGGAGCAAGACAGCTACCCACGCTTCCTGAGATCTGATCCTTATTTAAATTTGGTTAAAGGGAGAAATCCCAGTCGTCCTACCCTTAGGAGGCGGTCACGGTCTTTCACTGTCAATGATTTTCAAGGTGTACGCCCAGACTTTACTGTTTGGTAACAAGAAACCTCTGCCCCTCATAACATCTAGCTACTGCAGCTACCTGTATGTGTTTTAAAATCCAAATCCTTAGCAGGTGTAAATAAGTGGCAAAGCAAAGTTAAATGCACCTACACCGGGTCAGAGTTCTGTAGTAGATGATTAATCTCATTTTCATAGAGAAGTAGGCAACATATTGGCAAGTCATATAATGTAAAGTTTTCACACAGTATTTTCTTTAAACTTAAGCAAAAACTGTGATCATATTTGGAGGAAAAAACTGAATTTCCTGCATAAAAATGCGGCATAAAATGCCATTTGATAATATCCAACATTTATCCTGGGCCTGTATCATTTAGGCCAGAGTTTCATCACAGTTAGCATGTATATTCATAGTCTTTGCACATATTTATGTTTCTGCCATATTTCCTACACTAAGGACAGAGAATTTGTGGTATTTTCTCATGCTGTAAAACACACGGGAACATTATTAGGTATAATGCAAAGTTACATGAATTTTAACTACAGACACTGCATAATTATTATGTAGCTATTGCCTATTTTAAGGGGAACATAAAAATACATATTTAATTTTTTGAGGGTACATTTTGTACTTTTTTCTTATTACATGTGTCTGTTCTCTGTACTTAAGTTATGCTGTATAGATTAACTTTGGCATCAAATACTTGTATTCTAATTTTGAGCAGCAAAAAAAGAGCCAAGAATGTTATTTTAACACAATGTGTATCATTAAATATCAGGTCATGTCCATGTAGATAGATATATATATATAATATTTCTACTTTTATTTGTAAATAGTCATGGTATGCTACCTTTGTTACTACACTTTGTTCTAAATTTTCTCTGTCTTTCATTTTGCAAGTATATCTGAAAACTAACATCTCTTGGACTCAGGTAGAATAACTTTCATTTCTATTGGTCATTAATATACTCTCAATACTTTATAGCAGAGGAAGGAGAAATCTCCATTTTTATTTCCTTACTATTGAAATCACATATATTTTTCATACTCAGCACACACAGTTATCCTGTCCTTCTCTTTCAGAATTGATGCAGACATACCTTGAAGCATGGGGCAGTTCTTAAAAGCTTAAACACTGGTTTAGCAAGGGGCTGCAGGATTTCTTTGTAACTATGGCTTCTATTTTCAGTTGCTTCACATGGAATTTAAGCTTTCTCCCTTTTCTTCTCCTTTCTGTAAGTGGTGAAAGATAAGAGATGAAGTTCCTAAGGATGGGACTTTTATGTTCATTGCTAATTTGGAGTGTATATGAACTGCTTGATCTGAGGGTTTTTCTGTGTCTGCTTTACTAACTTTCAATAAATCTGATCTACTTAAGGAGTTGTCAGGATTCGGTTTATCATTAGTACATTGATGAGAAAGGTATGAAGATTTCACTTAAATTTCAATACTAGCTGTAATCATTACCATTTTAATAAAAAGTGTTACTGTGCATAAAGATTCAAACTCACCAAGAAATGTTGTTGAGCCACAACGACCTGGAAACCATCTCCAAGCCCTTATCATTACCCTGGGAATAGAGAGGAAACACGTTTGTAACTATGAGGGCTATGATCCTTGCTGGTTCATTCCATTATCCTTCCCTGATCTCAAAACTCCAGGCACATGCTCTCCCTGACAGTGTAAAGCAGTCAGAACCTGGGCACAGTGATTTAGGAACAATTCAACTGTTCTCAGGAGCACTGACATTGTATTTCAGTCTCTTTAGCACTATCAGATGCAGCTTTGGAGCTTTACAGCCTCCGTTTTTCACAAGCTGTCTGCACTTCCAGGGTCATTGTCAAAGGGTCACGTGAATGAATGCAGTGGAAGGCAACTTTCTAACCCAGTATCATTGCTGAAGTCAGTATCTTTTTCTGAATAGATTATTTACCTCCGCTCTTTGTTTGATGCTTGAAAAGAAATCAATTCTGACAGAAATTATCCTGTTTCTGCTTACGGGAGGTTCAGATTAGATACTAGAATTTTTTTTCACTGAAAGAATGGTTAGGCATTGGAATAAGTTGCCTGGGAAACTGGTGGAGCTGGAACTGTTCAACAGTTGTCTGGATGTGGCATTTGGGGGTACAGTTTAGGGGTGATTGTGGTGGTGGTAGGTTAATGGTTGGACTAGAAGATCTTGAAGGTCTCTTCCAACCTTGATGATTCTGTGATTAGGGAATCTCTAATACATCACCAACAATGAAAGCCAGTTCTCAGATATTTAAAATATGCATGTTCCTGTGTCATGTATTAGTAACTTCGTCAGAGAAAGGAAACATATTTGAGAACAGCCCCACCTGAGTGTTAACAGTGGGTTTGTTTGCAGCACAGACATTTGCAGCTAGATTCTGCCCTGCTATGTTCCTTCATTATCAGCTGAGAATCTGTACCTTGGATGGATTGCCATGGACTAAATAAATGAAAAAAACCCACATATTTAATACTGTTCCAAAATCTAGACAAATGACAAATATAGTACCTTGAGTAAGACTTTTTTTTTTTGTTGTTAGCAAAAGCCCAGCTGTTAGTCAGAACACTCTGCAATGATAAATACAAGTCAGCAGGCACCCGTTATTTCATTTCACAGACACATGGAAAATTCTGCTTATCTCCAGGGAGGCCTTCCTCAAAACCATCAGTGCTAGTCTCTATTATGAGTTTTATAATGAAAACAAACAAATAATATATTCCTGGTAGCTATTTATGCATGTGTGTTTTTCAAAGATAATTATGAACCGCAGCTGAATTTACAGCAGACTAATACCATGGGAACTACTGTAAAAAGAAAGTCAAGATAAACTCAGAGAAAGGAAGGCAAAGGACACAAAGATAAACCAAAATGACATAATTATCTGGCAAAAGGTTTTTTCTAGAAGAGGGGCTCCTTTTAGTGAGAGAAAATGAGCGCTCTACTGTTTAGTGCTCTACTGCAGTACTGGAGGATGAACTAGGCTTAGATTTGGTCTGTGATACTTTTCCAGAATTGATCAGACTCAGGGCTGACCCTGCACAGACATATTTACAGCATGAACCTTAGAGCAGTACCAGAGAACATAGTCAGGCTTCTCTAGTTTTGGCAGAATCAATGCCATAGTTATGTAAATCCTCTTGTTTAGCTGACCTAATGTAAATAATACATACACAAAGCCTATTGGGCAGGCATTTTTACTGAGGATTATTTTATGTAGCAGCTCTTTATATGTGCCATTCAGCTTTCAGGAAGAGCTCCCAAAATGTTCCTCTTACCAACACCATGATTTACCCACATAAGCACTGCACTTTACTCCTCACATATGTGAAGATGCAAAGTATGAGGGAAACAATCTGCTGACTTGTATTAGCACAAAGATTTGTCTCCTGTTTCAATACTTCAGTCTAATTAGATGCTTTATATGAGCTTAATTATGATCTGTTGTTCTTGTTTAACCTGAGGGAGATGGAAATACACGTCATCTTCAGCTTGTGGATTTGTTATTGAACAAAAAATAACGTGATTATTTTTGGAACTGACAAGAAACAAGAGGAATGAAATCTAAGATTTCATAAATTGATATGAGATAAATTAATCTCAAAGAAGATCAATTTCCATCTTCCAGTAAAGTAGGCAATTGGTAATATGGCTCTTACATGCCTTTACATGCTACAACTTATATGCAACTCACAAATGGCAGATCATTTTTCTCTTCTTTTTGTCCCCAGTTGCTCAGCCTGCCTTAATTAGCTACTGCTTTGAATGCATTTCCCTCCCCTTTCCAGGCATATTGCCAAAGACCTCAACTGAGAAAAAAATAGCATAAAATCATCTTCCTCCCATCAGTGATTCATATGCTCATGAACTTATGCCTTGCTCAGCTGCTTGTCCTAGATCCCACTCCGTTCTTTGCATTTTAGTCAAATGCCTCAATCAAATGCCCTTTAAGCTCCTGTGTGGCTTTGTGATGAAGATAGAAATGTATTCCTCTATCCACCACCCAAGCTTGTTTCCAATTTTACTTTTTTTCTTGTTGATGTCTTGTTATCTTTCATCTGTTGTACTCTGATAATTTAAGGCTGGTCTCATAAAAGCTCCCTCTGGTTTTATACTGAAGGTTTTACCTCTCCTTCCACGTTGCACATTGGTGCAATTTATACCTGTCTCCAAGCACAAGGTCATAATACAACCCTTATGTTTCTGCTAGATGGGCTTCTTGTATGAAGTTTTGTGAAGTCTGATGCTGTGTAAATAACAGTATATTCGTCCAGGACACAAGCTGTGCCAACTAATCTGCTAGTTAGTACTACATGGGAATCTTCGGGGTTGCACATTTTCTTGAGAATTGTTTCCAGTTTTTTTCCAATATAGCTTTGTATTTGAATAGTACTTGGAAATCCTATATATGAGGAGCCAAGAGTGCTGTAAAATATTTTGACAGATTGTTCTTGAAATCAAAACACTTCACCTGAAGGGCATACTTTGGTTGGGTGGAAAATAACAGCTTATTTTCTTATGCAAAACAACTCTGTGGCATACTGCAGACACACAGAGTTATTCATATGGAAAAATGTTATTTTCTGAGTTGCCCATGCTGTGCAGTGCTATGGGAAGGTGGGCATTTACATAGTGCTGTGATTAAAATAAATTTGCATCCAGTAGGACAGGTGTTTCCATGTTACCAGGATGCCAGCAGTGCTCAGATCATCTTGGCTTCTCCCAGCAAAAGAAATGCAGTCAAGTCACTGTGCGCTCGAATTGCTTGGACCAGCAGAACATTAACAATTTTTTCTGCTGAGGCTGAGTTATACAAGACAACACTATCCAAGCAGACCTGTGTATGGAATGGAATTAAGAGAGGCCACGTGCTGAAGGGCATTAATGTGTTGAACCTGATCCAGGCGAGCACCAGCACACAGAAACAGCCACTGGAGAGTGTGAGCTTTTCTCACACTGCACTCAGGTGAGTACAAGGCAGCCCTTCTAGGAACATATATAAATGAAAATTATGCCCTAGGTTAATACACCAATAGTTTGATCATGTAACACTGTTTTATACTCTCTGTCGTGATTAGTGTCTAAATCAGATGTGGGTCAGAGGAACAAAAAAACAACATACCTTATTCCACTAGAAGCCAATAGCTTTTCATAAAGGAATAAAACTCAGTGAAACTAATTACTAAACATAGCTAAAAATAAAAGGTGAGCATCACCTATGATGAGGATCCCTCATAGCTTCTCTGTGGTTTGGTGAATTGGGATCAGTACCCCATAAAATGCAAAAGCAATTGGACTGTATCCATGTTCTCTGTGCTATTTAGAAACTCCTGAGTTTTAACATCATTCTATGGCTGCTAAGACTGACTTAAAAATATCTATCAGCACTGAAAATCTTCAAGAGATTGTCATGTCTATCATTTAGACATCAGGCAATTAGATAGAAATTTTAAAAAGTGCATCTGTTGCACTGCTTGGAATTTTTTTTTTTAAAGCATATCATCAGATGATAAAAAAAATAGGCACAAATCCTGCAACCCTCCCTTTCATAGTCTCACAGGAGTTAATGAGACTACTACGTAACAAGAATAATATTACCGCTCCGAAAATGTAAAATAAGTCAGTTTATGATCCCAGTTTTAAGGTGCATAAATACTATAATAATTGGGATGAGACAGGGTAAACATTGAGAAATAAATGGAATCATCCAAGAATGATGTGTTGCTTAATTTGGTGTCACCCCTGTCCTCATAACTGCACTGACTTTACTGGCATTACACCAAAGAATCTGGAGGAAACCTGCATCAGGCCTACATCTAGAATTTTATTACTTGGCTGAAAATTCAACACCAATTTTGAACTATTTCTCAGCGAGAACTTAGGGTACTTAAAAGCGAGGTCCCTTCCAACAAACAACAAGACACAGTAATGCATGTAAAAGCCTGTACATATTTGCAGAAGAACCTCCTTTTTGCTACATGAGAAAGATCAATCAGCCATCACAAAACATAACATTAGGGGGAAAAGGTACTATTTCTACAATAATTGATAAAGAGACAATCTCACTGTTAGAAAATTCAGATGGTAGCTATTTACAGTCTGCCACGCCAGAAGCTCTACAAACAAATATTGGTTGGATTTTGTATTATGTTTATGCTCTTTTACCAAAGCTCAAACCTGGAACTGAATCAGTCACAAAGGATTTGATGTAAATGAAGGTGTTGAAAGTTTTCTCTCCACCTGTAAGATGCTGAAGCTAATCTCACCAGGACAGTGCATGGAAGGCTTTTGGTCCTGTCTGGCACAGTGTTACAGTCCACAGTACATTCTCTGGAAATAAGAGAAAATAACCAATTAAGGAAAACAAGAAGCACTGCAGGAAATCAGGATGATAATTAATATTTCTATTCCTCTTCTACAACTTTCAGAAGCAAGTAAATGCAAAACTAAGAAATTGCAGAAAGGATCTGTATTTTACTGCCAGGAATCTTTTTTAGTAATATGTAGGACTGAAGGGGTACCTTGGATCATCATTTCTAATCTTAGCAAAGACAACAGTTTAAAATAATCTCATAAATATAGTAAGCTCTATCTTCAAAGTACAGAGGAGCAGAGAGGACAAAAAATATCTACTGGGAGACTGTAAAAAACAATACTTTGGGAAGCCTTGTTCTGGTTTTCAGCCTAAATTTATTAAATGGCTGTTTATATACATTTTTTTCTTTTGTCAGTTTGACCATTAAGCTAAAATAATTCTTTTTTTTCTCTATATTCAGAGGGCAATCATAGCTCTTCTCTGCTTACATCTTATAGACAAGCTGGTCTTTTATTCTTCTCCTGCAAGACAGTTCAGTTCTCCTGCTCATCCCAGTAAAACACCTCTCTCTGTTTGTTTTTGTCTGATTTCAGTTTCCTGGAGCACAGTCGACCAGATTCGCTATTTTTTGTCCCATGGGAAGTTCATCAGATAATTAGGCCTGAAACTTTTTTTACAGATCTACCAAAGGTGAGGATAAGGAATAACCGACTAACATTGCTAAGGTCAAAACATGACATGTGGTGCTTGGGTTTCCTTACCTTAGAAGAAAGACATAGCTAAAATAAGAGAGATTGTCCTCAGGCAGGGGACAGCTTTGTATGTGACTGCACCACACAGGGAAATCAAATGGGACCTAAACTCATAAGACTGCCCTACTTGGTGTAAAATATTTTAACCAAGAAGACAAAAATCCCTTTTTCTACAAGTTGGAACAGCTAGGATCCCAGTTCCTGAACCACTGGAAGTTTGTTTCTATCAAGTGAAGACACTGAGAACCAGGAAGCTGGGTAGGGTGAGTAGAGGATTGGGCATCAGGACAAGATTTGGAGGGAGGTAAGAAAATCAGTAGGGCTGCTTGACTTGGTCAGGACAGTGAGGGACAGCAAGGAACAAACAGAGGAAGAAAAGAGCTGGGGGTGAAAGAATAATTATCAAGAGCAAGAGACAAATTATATATACTTCATCTGACTACAATCCCCTTTCAGGTAATTGTAGAGAGCAATAAGGTCCCCTCTGAGCTCCCTTTTCTCCAGGCTGAACACCTCCTCAGTCACTCCTTATCAGACTTGTGATCCAGACCCTTCCCCAGTTCTGGTGCCCTCTCTGGACCTGCCCCAGCACCCACACAGGTCAGCAAGGTCTCATCCCTCAAGTCACCACGTTATGGCCACTGTAAGTTGTGAATAGCCACTGTTAAAAAATAAGCCATGTTTAAAGGAAGCATTAAAAGCAGTTTGTCAATTTGCATTGTCCTGTTTGGTTATTCACCTGCTAACTGTACTGTTCCTGCTGTCACATTGCCTTCAGCTTGAAGATCAGTCAGAAAAAGAAACTCTGCCCAACCTGTGACAGTCAAACAAACAAACAGTGGAACAAAAAATGCCAGTGAAGTGAGTTGCTGTTTATGGCTATTTTAATTGTAGGAGATTTATGGGATGGGATGACCAAGTTTTGAATAATCTGTACAGCTTTTATTTTCCTTCCCCCTTTGAAGTGGATATGACTATTTTGATTCCTTTTGTCAATTCTGCTTGCCATTCCCATTCAAGTAAATCTCACAAGGTCAGTGAGATCATTCTCTGAGTGGTGAGCAAACATTAAAACAAGTAATATTGCTCATAAGGATAAGAAGCAAAACTGTCTGTTTTATCCTGGTCTTTCATTTGCCTTTTTTGTTTGACAAGAAAGCTAGTAAACATTTACTGAATAACCTGAAAACTTGTTACATTTTTCATAAGTTTCTTACAGTTGCTAAAACAAATTTTCTGCTGCTTAATTCCATTGGCACTCAATGTGTCACAAAGTACAACATCGTGCTATGTTTGTTTTTCATTTTTGTTTTCACAGACTTACTATATTTACACTTCAGTTTCCATCATGTATGTGTTTATATCTATTCATAAACATGCATGTTTTTTCTTGTTTAAATATGATTTTTGCACTCTGGACACAAGTAAATTGACAGCCACAAAAAAGCTTGCTTGTTAAAGATGTCACTGCCACAACTTCATGTAATTATAACTACAGCTATGTTAATATAGTGACACTTATATAATCTCTTCATAAATTTACGATTAGAAAATACCTTTACTGTTGATGATGAGAAATGGCTTTGGAATACAGCTCTCAGACTAACCTGTATACTTCAGAGCAGAGTTTTGATAGCTGAGCAGTCTGAGTCCCCCCTTGGGAATACCAAATATTTTTTACAGAATTCTAGAATGCTTGAGGTTTTTGTGTGGGGGTTTTTGGTTTTTTTGGGTTTGGTTTTTTTTTTTTAATTAAGAAAAGTGGTAACATTTTATACAGAACAAAGTGTTTGCTCTCGTGTCTAACAGAAGCTCACAGAAAGTTACAGAGGAAGAGCTAAAATTATGAGTATACTCAGTTATTTATACCACTGAGAAACTGATATAATGCTCATGTATCCTACCAGTGTTGGCGTAACATTTTAGATAATTCTAGTCATTCCAAGCACAAAGTCTCATATAAATTGATAGTTAATCCATCTGAACTCAAGAAGAAATGCAACACACACTCTAGATCATTAATATCTCTCCTATGTTTTACTACAGTTCCACCAATTGCAAGCACTACTAGTATTTCCAGGCTGAATAATCAAGTTGCCAGTGTCAAATAACAGTGTACTTGATGAGTCTGGGCGGTTCTCTACACACACAAAAAAACCATGTCACACTTTTTGTTGAGTTTCTGTTATCCTGTGCGTAAGGCGGGATGAATGACTCGCCTACTCCCTCAAGAAGAAAGCCAAATCATAGACCCTTAGCTACCACAGACTGCACAGGTGAAAGATCAAAATCTTATTTTCAAGGATAGATGTTGTTTCTACAGGTCAAATACTGGGGAAACCATGGCCTGGTCTGAGTCTGTGGATACACTACTAGCTAACAAAGGTAAGTGATTGAAAACCATATTTTTTTAAAAAAAAACATGCGTCAACCCAGTTGCCAAAGATTTCTGTCAGGTTTTCACACTGCTCTCCAGTTCAGCTCTCCACATGTACTGAACCAACCAGCTGCTGCTGGAGGTGGGTGAGCTGCTGTCCTGAAAGACAGAGGGTTATGTTTGTCCAAGCTGCAAACACAATATACCTTCTGGCCAGCCCTCAGGGGGCGTTTAATAAAGCAGAAGTTCTCTGAAAGATTTTTTACTAAGATAACTGCTAAACTGTCTGTACAATGGTTCCGGTTTTCTTATTTTTTTAAAATAAAAACCTCACAAACCTTTTCTTCAGTATTCCTGTTCCAAAGAAATATACATGTTGAGCAGTGAATTAAGACAAACAAAAAATTATTACTTCTAGCACATCTAAAGTCACTTCTCCGAGAGATGCCATTCCTACTGTCCTGACACCCCAAACCACATGTAACTTGAAAATTTCCTTGCCCTTGCCTCATTTTCCTGCAGTAACTTTGTGGCCTGGACTCTGGAGTGCCTCCACACTGTTTCTGGATAGTATTAACCCAACACAATTACACTTGGGTCAGCTTTCTTTTCTCAGAGCTTGTGATTTGGATTAATTTCAAAGCAGTTTCTTCCAAACAAACCTTAATTTGTTTCGTTTTTTCCCCCTCCAAAGTGCAAAAAAAGTGGAACAAAGAAGTAATGAGGTGTCTGTCTCTCCATCCAAGACTTAACCATTACTTGAAAGGAGGTGGAAGCACTGTTTAGGCAAGATAACCTCAGCTGTGGGTCAAGCACACTACAACATGACTTAAATTTCTACTTTTTAGACCAGGGTCAGCCTCAAATCTCTAGTTTCCTAAACACCACAAATTCTCTTGAAGACTAAAATCTCCAGGATCCCCTTTTGACTAAGTGTATCAGTGCTAGAGAGACCAAACCACAGCAGGCAGGTGTTGGGAGCATTCCCTCATTGGTAACTCACCAGAAGAATTCTCTTAGTCCCCTTACCATCACTGTTATTTAATCTCCCTTATATTTCCCCCACAACAGCTTCTCAAGCCTAACTGCTGGCTGACATGAAAACCAGTATGAGTCACACAGGTTACACTATATATATGTTCCATATATATATACACACACACACACACACACGTGGGTGTGTATAAATATGTATAAACTGCATTGGCCTTTCAATCTTCCTCTACCCACCATCTCATTCATTTTTCCCCAGATGGCCTGGCAGCTTTTCGGACATTTTTGAAGTCAGAGTTCAGTGAGGAGAATGTGGAGTTCTGGCTGGCCTGTGAAGACTTCAAGAAAACCAAGTCCTCCACCAAGATCGCCTCGAAAGCCCAAAAGATTTATTCTGACTTTATACAAGCTGATGCTCCAAAAGAGGTAAATAGGGGGGTTTTTTTGCATATACTTTGGGTACTGAGGATGGGAGTCAAGTGAAAAGCTTAGAACCAAACTTCAAGGAATGACAGAAAATACAATTCAACATGAACATAACTTCTATTTTCATGTCCATTGTTTACCAGGTAAAAAATACTGTGTGGAACTCTGTGAAGCAAAGACATTATGGTTTATACTTCACATTCTTGACACAGAGCATAGGTTTATCCTGCCTTCTGAAATTTCTACCTAAAGATTTAAGGAAATTTATGTTCAATATAATTTGTTTTCTCTAACCATTTTTTATAACACGATAAGCACCATTTCTTCCATATTTTAGGTTCCAGCATATTGGAATGTTAATGATGACATTTGTTCTTTTGTATAGGTATTCTAAACATGATGAGAATGCAAACTTGCAAAGAGTTCCACCACAGCATTCAATTTTATCATTATTTCAAAAATGCTTACTGTGAAAGAACAAATTTCCTATTTTAATTCACGTTCTCCACCTTAAACTTTTACACTTATGTTTTTGCCTTTGCTAGCAGGTATGCTTTGAATGATTGATTTGAATCATGTCTTATACATGATTCAAATCCATTTTATTATTGTTAAAAACACAAAATCCTTACAAAATACATGGGTCCAAAATCTAAAATGATGCTGAGTACCTTCACTTCTAATTTAGTCTTTGGTAATCAGTATTTCATAGGATTTGGCTTGGCAAAAAGATGAGATAATCAGAAGTTAGTTTTCCCTTCTTTTTTTCAGTCATGCCATCTGTTTAAGAGCCAAATAAAATGAAGAATTCAGTATGCTAGAAAATGAAGGGATAAGCTTCCAATTTATTTGCATCAGTCAGGTAATTTGGGAGGAAATTCAAATGCAGACTATGTCATGTACACAAACAGATCTCAGCTTTCCAATCAAACTGACATTTGTTTTATGCCTCCTTTCTTCCTACAGATTAATATTGACTTCCATACCAAAAATGACATCTCTCAGAATATCTCTGAGCCCACGCTCAGCTGCTTCGATAATGCTCAGAGGTTAATCTACAGTCTCATGGCAAAGGACTCTTTTCCGAGGTTTCTAAGGTCAGAAGTGTACAAGGAACTTGTGAAGAAGCATCAGGACAGAAATCAGAAGAGATGGCTCCCATTTTTGTGAGAAAATACCCGAGGGATTATGAATTTATAAACATCTTCCAATGCAATTCAGTACAGATAATTATTAATTATTAAAATGATTGCACAAACCACACCCAAGAATTGCCTTTGCCAGCTTAAGTGCAAAATGCACATGATACTTTCTAATAATGGTAGAGAAATATTCAAGAAACAGGATGGAATATACTAGAAATTTGAGCTACCTGTTTAATAAAGAAGTTCACCATTGTTAGTTTTTTCAGTGTTTGCTTTATTTGTCAAAGAAATTTGACATTTTTAAGCAGAATGTTTTGATTTTCTGGTTTCTGTTGATTTCTTCTGAGAAGTATGGCCTCCAAAAAAATTCAGGGCACTTGAATACATCTATTCATTCATTTGCTATCTTATTTGTAGTTTGTAAAAAAAAAATTTAAATCCTCTTTTAAACATATGTTTTATACCAATTCAAAACAGGACAAGTAGAAATATGGTAGATAACACGTTATGATAATATTTAATAAATAGGCAGCTGCTTTATAACAAATGTTCCTGGCATTCAGAGCAAATTAATGTTTCATAATACAGCTGTCTTCAATATGAATGAGTTCAATTTTCTTTGTGTTTATTTAATTCAATTTTTTTTATTGAAAAGTCTCGTTCAATAACTGCGTAGGCATTTTGGAAAACAAAAAGGAGTAAATCTTCCTTTGTGCATTTTCAATTAATTAGTTTTCTTTGATTTTCTAAATATATCAGTGGTACTGTTGCCATGCACTCATGAAGAAGTAATTTCATTAATTTTTATCATTTTTCTGTGAAATATAGATAAGTAGAAAAGTAGGCATAGGAAACAGTTTTAGGCAAGTAAATGTGTAAAACAGGACTTAGTCATGAGGTTATCTTTCAAACTAGCAAGATACAATCTGATTCTAGTGCAATCTTCAGGTGTCTCAAGATGCACTGATCTCATTCACTGCTATTAGAGGATTTATTGCATATATTTAGGTAAGGAAGGAGCTGTGTCATGACACTGAAGAAAAAGTATTTTAAACCATATGGGGCAGAAATAATCTTCACTATGGAAAATAATTCTAAATACAGGAGAAAGCAATAAGATTTTTTTAAAAATAGATACCCCTCATTTGTTATTAATCTGATCCTTCTGATGCTTTTGCCTTTGAGCTGCTCTAAATCTCCAGGAATCTCCCCCTCTTTGGAACTCTGCTCATGCCTTCTACATGCCATCACATCCTCTATGCAAGAGATCCTCTCTATTTTATCAAACTACATTAAGGAACCAATTAATTTAGACAATAAAAGGTGTTAAGTAGCCTGAAAGCTCCAGTTGTGAACTGAGGTTAAAATCCTACCACAGCTTATGTAGGTAGGGTGAAAGATTTCTACTCTTTCACACTCAGCTTCTATCACCTGGTTTTTCCTCTTGATGTCCGCGGTTCTTTCTCTTCTTTCTTCCCCACTCCTGATGGCTGGCAGAGAGATGAACACGATGGCTGAGGTTAAGCTACAAGGAGGATGTGGGTTTCTCTGGCAGTCCCACAGCTGCCACTTACCTTGTGGTGACATTTCAGTGGAAAAATCGCAACTTCTGCCTGCAGCGCAGCCTCGGTGCCTTTCTGCACCCGGGGATTTCTGCTGGCTGAAGTCACAGCAAAGGCAGCAGTCAGGACTGCTGAAATTATATGATTTGCTCAAAAACAGAGCAAGTGATTTTCCTTCCTTGCAAGTCTAATTCTCATTTTCAGAATTGAAATTTCCTGCATAGAGGAAGAAGTGGGATCGTGGCACCTTTTGTAGCAGGGCAAGTAGAAACCCCAAAATTTCGGTGCTACCTGGGACCTGAGGATAAAAAAGTACCTTGAAAACACACGTGTGGTCAAGGAATCTCACAACTCTCTCAGTGCTCCTGTAATCTTGCACAGTTCTGGTTTCACCCCATCACAAACAGAGATGGAAAGAGCCAGGATGATGGCTGCCAGGGAGCTCCAGTTCCTGGTTGTTTGAAAACACAGCTCAGGGAGAAGTTAAAAGCATACATATAATAGGCAAACACAATAAAAATAATGTATGCCATTATTCTGATAACTATATAAAAGCAATAGCATGAATCATCATGTCCACATGATGTCTGGCTGATTATGATCAGCAGCACAATTATTGTCAAAAGAGGCAATAAATCTTAACATTTTAGCATTTGGCATTAATTTTAATAATTATCTAATAAAGCACCATGAAGGTTTTAACAAATTTTCAATTAATCTAGAATGTTTAAGAGAAATGTACAGTAATGACACTTGTAGGGGTTATCACAGACTGAAGTGTAACATAACAATACTAATCCTTTCATAACCCCTTAATTAAAACTGTGTTACATTTAATTGACAAAGTTAATTAAACTTTTGCTGTTGATCAAGCCTTTCAACAGTTTTACTAATTAATCTGTTTCAGATGCTTTACAAAGTTTAAATAAACGATCACTATAAATTCATATAAATCCAATAGTAATTGGATGCACATTCACAATTAATTTTTAAAACCCTCAGAGCACTCTCTGTATCATACACAATTAAACAAAAGTATCTACACCATATTGAAGGGATTTGGAGTTTATCAATCAAATTTCTGAAAACTTCTGTGATATAACTTATCATTTAAGCATTATTAAAAATCTATTTCAGAAACTATCTGAAAACACCCAGATGTGAAAGATGGGAGCCAGTAGTGTTTATTTCTCTTTATTTTCTAGGTTTAAAACTGATGCTTCATACTTCTACAACACCAAAAAAGTCACAGCTTAGCATCTGAGCTCTGTTAATTTGACATAGGAAAAGGCCAGGCACTGAAGTGTGATTTAGAGGATTTAGACTGAACTTTGCTAAAAGAACTCAATCTCTTTCAGCACAAAAAGGCACATCTACAAAAAAATCCTACCAAATAGAAATGATAGTAATAAATGCAAAGTGAATACCACATTTCTTAAAAAAAATTAAAAAATTTTTTAAAAAAAAATCTCAATTTCTTCACAAAGTGCCAATCCTAAAACTCCAATAGCATCTATACTTATAGATCCCACCAGATCCATCACACTCACATAATGACAGGACTGCCCCAGGTTTAAAATTAAAGACATATAGTTTATCTTGTATTAAATTATTCTATTTCATATTTATATAATATATAAAATAATGACCATATAAATAAAAACAATAAATGTATAAGTATTCCTTGACACAGGACTCATATCAGGATTGTTATGAAGCACAGGATCCCAAATTATAGGCAGCCAGGTGTATTTCCAGTTGTGGACAGGATTTGTGAGACTCCTACATGTCTTAGCAGAGGTTTGTTAAATACAGCCTCTTCAGTACATGTTGGAGATGAAGACTCAGTATTTTCTGTTCTGTCAGAAAATTCCCTGCTAACACAATAATGCAAAACCATACCTGAACAAACACACATAATTACAGGATCTGCACAAGAGCTTCCTAGATTTTGTTTTGATCTCAACCCAAACACTGCAGTTCAGAGTACAGAAACCCTCAGGCAGTGTCTGCTGCTAAGCAGAATGACCACTGCTCTAAGAACCTACGTGATCTCTGAGGGGTTGAAGTAGATTTTCAACGAGCAGACTTCAGTGCAAGGCATTCCCAAGGCCTTTGGACTGATGTCAGACCCCAGAGACCTGACCCCGTGACACGCAGACACTGCTCATCCTCTGCCTCCCTGAGCTCCCACCAGCCACTGAGGCTACAAGACTCTTCTTAAATCAGTCTTATTTTCTGAGTATAAAGATCTCTCTCTTGATGACATGTCTATGGGTGATTCTTGACCCAGTTCAGCTCTTTTAGAGGATGCAGTTTTTGAAATGAAATTCAGTCATGGAAAGAGTCAGTGACAGCTCCCACAACCACTGCAGTTCATCCAAACACAAGCGATACACGTGTGTTCAAACTATTCCAGCAAGCAGCAGCTAGAAAACACTCAGTTTGACAAATTCCCTACATATTTACGTCAAAGCTGGTTCATGACATGATTGATTTTTACCTTCTCTCTATAGCACACAGCTTTAGGAATGCTCCAGCTCATGTGACATGATGTGAATGAAGGCATGTTACCCAGCGGAAGGGCCCCTGCTCACCTATGGGGGTGCTAGATCAGGTGCAAGAGAATACAATCCAGTCTGAACTAGATATACAAAATTTCCAGAAATTCTGAAATGGCTGAAATTAACCATTTTTTACCAAAAAACTCCCTGAATTTTGGGAAAGACTAATTGCTACATCTAGGCATCTTAGACATCTGCTATGTGTACGAAAGGGAAACCTATCATATATGTACTCCTGCAAAGAAGAGACAGATAAATCAAACTAATGAAATCAGTATAAGGTCTTCATATCTGGATTATAATCACACTCTGTAGTGCTGGTGGAGCTTTAAAGCACATTATGGATCTGAAAAATGAAGTGAACTTCCTGCCTTTCAGTTTACTGAAAAACAAGGGGGGAAAAAAAACCATGAAAAGAAGCATTATCACAGTTGTTGACACGGATTAAAGGTCTCATGTAACTAAAGAAGCAGCTCGTGTTCATTAAGGAAAAATTAAACTGAGTAATGAAAAAAAGATCCTCATGCATATTCACCTTCATTCAGTAAATACAGCATGATATGCAGTCTCTGCACTGCCTGGAAACACTAATTGTCTGATATGGTAATTTTGAAATAATTTGAAATACTTACTTAGTAACAGAAAGTATTTTGATGAACTGACAAGCAGCACTAAAATTATAACTAAAAGCTCTACTTTAAGTATTCTGAAGCTGTTCATTTGGAGAAAAAAACACCTCCCAGAGAAGTTTCTTTTCCATTTTCCCCCAGCTTTTCAACTTCTATAATATTAGGGCCTGGAAATTAGACTCAAGGTATTACTACATCTTTCAAAGGAGGCTGTGGATGCTTTGATCTTTAGTGAGAAAAATGAGAATATATGAGATCAAATGCTTTCCTAACTTATTTTTTTTATATTGTTGCTATGGTTTCTAGCTGCAGTGTCATAATTTCTCTGTACTAAAAGAAACAGCACCTTGTAATTTTTTTCTCCTATATTGCATGGTTTCAATTATTTGCATATAAAATGAGTAGAGCTGGATTTGTCTCTCAGTCCATATCTGCTTTCCTTTAGGTTTGCATGGAGGTTATTTTTACTTCTATGAATAGTTTTCCTACTATGCATAACAGTCTTGGAAAGACAAACAAAAGCAAGTACTCAGTAAAAACCGTAGGGAAAACATTTTTTTTCCTAATACAGTGATTATAACTTACAGGCTCATAAACCAGAAAAGAAAGGGGGAGGGGAAATCCATAAATAAGTTGTTTCTTGAATAATTTCAAATATGTTATGCTTCTAAATACTGTATTTTAGCAGAGAGGATAAAACCGAAATAGAAGGAATGATGAAGATATATGATTTGGCATTTTGGATAAAAAACAACTTAATCTTATCTTTGTTGGCAGAAACACCTCCATGCCTCCACAGCACAGGGAATATAGCAAGGCAGGATACAGGGAGATCACCCAGGCCAGTCTCTCACACTGGTCAGTCATCCCAAGGCTGAAGCTCTTTGGTGAGCTGCAATGTATTCACTTTTCAATTCTTCACCAAATTCCAGCAGCAAAAAGACTCTTACTGAAAATCAATAATTTTTTTAATCACTCCAAAATATAGAATAACTGCACTGTGTTAACTACAGGCTACAGAGTCTTTAAACCACCACTACACATAAACAATGTTATTAGTAGTTCTTCTCATCTAGTTAATAGATATTTCTGCCACTAACCCAAGCAAATATCCAGACCTTAAGGGGAAATCAAAAAATGGAAAGAAGTATAAATATCACAAACTCAAGAAAGCTCATCCTTCATATCATGGCACAGAGGGAAGCTCCTTTGAAATGCTGGACTGGTTTGTTACTAAAAACATTATATTCAGTGGAGAAAATGCATAGGCAAATGCAGGCTGAATGAGCTGACAACAGAGAACTTCTGAAACACTCTGGACACTGTAAAGTGACATCACACAAACCAGGACACATCAGCCCATAGCGATTTATCTGATAGAATCACACTACTGCTTGTATTCCTAGTACATTTCTAAGTTCTGCATTCTGTCTCCCTTTCTTTTTTACCCAAGCTGTGAAGGGACCAATCTTGCTTCAAGCCCATTCTAAATCTGCACAGTGCTATCACTTGTCCTGGAGTGCCATCAGCAACTATACAATACAAATAGTTTCAAATTGATTTGAATTTAATTTCCAGAACAAATGGACTGGATTTTGATCTCGATGCAATCATTTTGCCTGTTGTAATGAGATAAAATTGCACTAGTGAAAAGCTCTGTATTTATTGATTTTTTTTCCACAGCTGAGCTTTATAGTAGGATAAAATGTGTGGCATGTTAAATGGCATAAAAGGGGTTTTTGTGACATGATATCTTTTCATGTCAAGTGGAAAGTACAACATATTCTAAACTAAACAGACTCATTAATACACCTTTCAGTCTCAAATGTTTTTCACTGTTGATAGTGAGTCAGTGTTAGAAATTACATCTTCTGAGACAGAAATTATTAGAACACACTGTACTTGGATCATACTTTACACTTGCTGATATTTATACCATTTTTCAATTATTTTCATGCTTTATGTAGATTCCTCTGCAGTGACAATGCCATTTACCAGGAATACATTGGTTTTCATAGAAAAATTGCATTTTGGAATAAATTTTAGTACAAGATAATTTGATATATTAAAAAAAACCTTGCTGATTGCAGTCAACTTTTAATGGTAATTCTGTAAGCTTATTCTCCCATTTTTATTGGGAATAACACTTTCTTTTTTACCATACATGATGGGGTAATAAGTTTGGATACTGAACTGAAATTAGAATTGGAGGAATGGTAAAGGAGAATATTTTAAAAAAATATTCATCTGGTCCTCTATAAATCTCCACAGGTTTCTGTGAAGTGAGTTAATGAAAACAAATTACTACCATCATTATAATTTTATAGCCTAAAAATACATGTTTGGGTCAACTGTATCCGTGGGTTTAATAATTGCAAAAATAAACACTTCTTTTTCTCAAACAAAGGGAGTGGTTTGTTTGTTTTGCCTCCTTTTAGAATGGATGGAAATATGAATTAATACTTCTCTGTCCTCGGTGTAAACAGGGTTTTATGCATAGGAATTGTCTGATGGAGACTTCAATTACCAGCGAGCTGTTGCTTACTAAAGTGTTTACAGAAGCATTGGAGTCTGTGGTACAAAATTGTCTGGTTTTATTATATAAAAAAATTGTATCTTGCATCTTATTTTGTAATACATTTCAGTATTATTTTGTATTACCGTCCTTTTTTTGTTAATTATGTATTTAAAAGTAAGTGAGGAATTGATCTTTTGTTGACAGTTCATACGAAAAAAAGAGGAATGGCAAAAGGAATTGCAGACCATTAGAGATCTTTTTTAAATTAGTCAATTATATAAAAGTGAAGGAAATTCATATGCAAATGGAATCCACTGGCATTAAAAAGGGAGGTGGGTACAATGTAATTGCAGAGAAGCTGCACAGCAGCAGCAGGATAATGACAGAGAAATATAAATGCTTTATATTACTTTATAAACCTTTATGAATGTTAATCCAATAAAACTGAGGGAAGACAGCTTGAAATGCAGCCCCTTGGGCAGGTGATAGCTAAGCAATAGTCTTGAAAAACATTGTGTGCCTCGGTATGAGAGCTTGTTTATTCACATATATGTATTAACTCTCATCAAAACCACCTTTCAAAGATCTGAGCCAACAGATAATATTTATACAATGCTCCTTTAGGTTTCAGCTGAAGCAGAGTCCAGAAATCAAATTCCAGGGACATGGCCTTGCCTTAAGCACAGCCCACTCCACTGAGCTTTGCTTCAAGGATCAAAAGCAGTACAGATGAATCTGAACATACAGATCCATACACAGTCCTGGAATTCAATACAGGTCTTGAACACTTCAGTCTGGACCTGTTTAGGGCTCATTCCTTTTTCAAAAACCTATTGGTATTCAACAGGCAGAGAACTGCTGCTATCTAAAATTTCCATACATTGGTATTTTGAAATCAGAGGCACCTCAGTTACCTGAACAATGTAAGTGAATCAGCAGGAACTCAATGTCTAGGTAATTAGGGCAACAGAGGTTTAATTTACAAAGAAACATTAAAGAGAGTAATATAAATATGAGACGTGAACCATGCATGTTAAAGTAGCATAAAACCAGAAGATATGATCCGTCTTGTCACATGGAGTGTAATTCAAAGGACCAGAGTGATGGGCTTACAGCTACATGACACAGATTGAGGCCCTATGAAGTTTTTTTTCTTGTTGATTCCAAGGAAAAGGACAAGAATTCCCATGAGACTGGATACTCACTGGAATACTAGACAGATAATGGACCAGAGAAGAAATCCTCACTGGCACAGCTGATGGACTTTCATTACTAAATATTTTGTTTCAGCCCATACTTCAGCTGGATACTGATCCCACCACTACAGGAGACACAAAGTTGGTGCTTTATTCCCATACAGTAAATCTGCCCAGGTTTTTTTGTTTCCTTGACACTTAAATATCCTGGCATTTTCAGGAGAATGTCTTTATACAATTTAGGTACAATTGCCCCACCAAGGAACTGGAAAATGTTACAGTGACTAACATATGGGAGAAGGGAGGAGAAAAACCAAGATAGACATCAAGATTAATTTGTTTACTTAGGCAGCTATTATTATTATTAGGAAAATATTTAATCTGCTTAACTTTCAGCACCTAAAAAAAAAAAAAAATCTGTCTTGCATAATTAAGTCTGGAGAGCACATTGCAAACATTGGTACCCTGTTGAATCACTGCTGTCAGACAGACTTGACTGCTGGTGCCTTTGTAGGAGCAGATCCAAGTTCTGCAGAGAGCCCTTCTGCAGCACTAAGGGGTCTTAAAAAAAAAAAAAAAAGACATTGTTTTGGATCCACATCTATTTTACGCTGCACTGATATTAAGAAAAGAGTTGTTTTAATATAACAGCTTCAAAATCTTATCAAATACTGCAGTACCACCTTGTGGCAGATTTTTAGATAGCTCTGTTGGCATTAAGACTGTGAATGATTTTTTAAAATTAAAATAGAACAGTTAGCATTTGCTTTCATTAGAGTCTTGAGCTGTGTTCAGAACCATCTGCATCCTCCTGCCAATTAGAATACTTGATATGTGAAGTAGATTTGAAATGCATTTTAGTGAATACTGGATATAGGTGTTCCAACATTATTTGAAAACACTTTATATATACATATATATATACACATATATGCCTCTTTTTGAGGCACTGTGGTGGGATCTACACCACAGATCTGTCAGGTAGAAGTGACAGCTCAGGAAGCTGCTGAGAGCCTGCAGGCATCAGCAGCACAAGAGGGAACCAAGAGACCTGGAGGAGCCCAGAGTGTCCCTGTTGTCTCACAGATTTGCAAGGAGAAGAAAGCCAGTAAGAGGTACAGAGAGGTAACACAGGGAAGACAGCAGGTTTTACTCTCATGGCGTTAAGATTAGAAGTCATGGAAAACTCTGGAAGGCAAACTGATGAGTAACTGAGCTGCCATGGTAAAAATGAGCTTTTGGAAAGAAAAACACAGAGATACAGATACTGCTAAGTGGACTGGAGGCATCACACTGAAAAAGCATCTATTTTAGGTGACCTGGCTGGGCCAGTAGCTAATTAGCCCCTTCGTACTCTCCTGGCTTTGAATCTTTTTAGAGGCACTAAAGTATAACAAACAATATTGTTTCAAGAACCTTTTTGTCTGCTCCTCCCACAAGCCATCTTCAGCCTCCTTTCCACATCACTGCAGGAAATGAGGCTTCTGCTCTTAAACAAGATGTACCATCTGTTTAGACTTTGTGCTTTAGTGGAGGTCCATCTCAGGGTACTGAAGTTTAGGGACAAATTTATCTTACAGCTTTGACTGATTTGAAAACACAGAGCAGGAAGGAGAACTTCCCTTGTTTGAAAACGGGAGTTAACAGGTTGTTTATTGTGTGTACAAGGAAGCTCTGGGTTTTTTCAAATTCATGCTTCCAATGTGAAGCAGCTTGCCACACCCCAGCTCAAACTCACATGTGCTCCTGTTTCATTCACTAACTACAAGCATCATTTTAATGTAAGAAAAGATCAAAAACTGGCACAGAAATTAGACATGAATGACCCAATTTGAAGCAAGGGGTTTTGGTTCCTCAAGAACTAGTTTCTCCAGCATCCCACTTTTCAGTTTCCAGTTGAACCCCAAAGAGAGAAGCATTGGGATTACATATTACACCTACTGATTGAGGTGGCAATGAAATATGAAAATGCCAAAAGATCAGATGTTTCTTGGTCAAACTGAAGAGAAAGCAGAAGGCTAAAATACAAAGCAACAGAAGATGTGAACAAAGGCTCTTACACCCTCTCAGAAGACTCTCTGTTTAGATCCCTTCCTGTTACACTTTTTAGTATTTCCCATCCAATGGCTGTGTTACCACTCTACCTCACGTTTAAAAAGGTCACAAAAGAGTGCCCACCTAGTGATCAGAGCAATAAACCCACTTTCTCCTGAAGCACTCTGATGGATATTACTTTCTGACAGAATAACCAGATAAGAACTTTTGACTATTTTCTTCGGTTTTAAAAGCTACCCTTTAAAGGCTCACACTACTGTCTTCCCAGTGAATACCACAGCCTGTTACTATAGTCAGATATTTTTCCACTTAGTAGGCACTTATGTACCTGGGACATGTGTTTTCCAAACTCCCATGCATACTCTATAAGGCAATGTTGACTGTAACCTGTCAAATAATCTTTGCAAATATCCATCATTTATGGTAGCTATAAGCCCATGCCTCGATGCTATACTAAATAAGTCGTAACTCATGATAAAGAGAAGCAGTAGATAGTCTTCCCTTTGGAAGATATATCGAGCTAATTAAAGGAAGGTTTCTTAAACAGCTGCTTTAACCTCAACACACTAAGCACCCATTTATCAATCTATGCTGTGTACTTGTAACAGACCACGTCACATGTCCTCTCCTTGAGAAAGAAGATCAATTCAGAAAGTATTTAAACATTTGCTCACCTCCCAGCTGGCGAGGAGAAAGTCAAGTCCTCACTGTGAGGAAGTCTGAGGAAGAGAGGGAACATTTTGAGAAAACACAGCATGACTGTCTAAGGAGAACAGCAACAAAATCAAGTGCAACAGGAATAGATAGTTTTTCTGAAATAATTTTGGATATCAGTTTAGATTTATATAAGATAGGTAAAAACTCCATTTCCTTCAGCAGCGCTCCCACAGTCACAGGACTAGTGATAAGAGCACAGTGATATTCACTTGTGTTGATATTCACTTGTATACACAGAACTGGAACTGAAAACTATGATGGCTCAGTGAGAGTCTTCAAACTCTGATACAGCCCTTCTATACTTCCTTGTGATTTTTTTTCAGTTATTTTCATGCTACAGAATGAGCTGAATACTGTCCCAGTGGGCTGGATAAGGAAGCTGTAAACCACCATACATTAGCCATCTGCAAAATGGGGCACAGTAAGGTGGCAAAGACACAGAGCTGGAGGAGGCTTTCATCAGATGCACTTGTAATAGTTAACATTTTTGCTCTTAACTTATTTGTACCTCCTTCCACAGCTTTGTATGAAGAATCCTTTCAAGTTCAGATCCTGCAATCAATATACAAATGAATAGACTGAAAAGAAAATATCTCTGTATGTCAAGGGATTAAACCTGGCCAGAATTTTTCAACAAAAACTAGGAGGCAACTCCCTGATTTCCTAAAAAAATAATAAAGTATATTTCAAAAGGACCATCATGAAACTCTCAGGACCAGGTGGGAGGGGCAAGAAAAAAAAAAATCTCTTTTCCTCATGACTGCAGTATTTCCTTCCTCATTTGAAGGTAACCAGTGACTCACAACCTGTTGGGATATATGGAAGTGCAACAGAGCACAGAACAGCTGTCTCAAGTCTCCCTCAGTCCAGATGCTGCTTATCTTGTGACTGAGGGGTGTCTGTCTGACTGATGTGGGTTCTTCTGTAGGAGCAGTAGCTTCAGTTCTGGTTTTGTTTTGGTTTTTTCTTTAAGCCAGACCATTTATCTCCAAATTTCCACTCCTCCCTCTTGCCTTTTTTCTTGATTTAGAGTGTATTGGGTTTTGATGTCCTGATGATGTGATCCCCTGTCTGTCTCTGCCCACAGAGACTGAATGTTACTCAGCATGGGGGTAGACATCATGACCTTGTGCTTTTTCAGGTTTGTCTGACTTTTGGGAGGGTGATCGATATAGCACTCTGGCCCACATTTGAGCCACTCCATCTATATATAGATGTATACATGTGACATTTCCACAACTGTAGGTTTTAAAAAAAAACAGAAGGAAGGTGATGACTTGCATGGAAAGTTTCTGCCAACATGCCCCACTATTAATGCATGCCTGAGTCAGTCTGCTGTGTTCTCCCCTCCTTGCCACTTCTGAATTGACCATCCTGACCAAGTCTGGTACACAATCCCCTTTGCTGCTCAAAGACATCTTCTTAGTCTGAAAGTAAAACTCCAACTATGGGGTTTGCAACTACACTTTTTTAACAAGCTGTTGTGAGAAGGTTGGAACTGGCGAAACCTGTTTTCTATGGAAACTTGTGTCTTCTATTCTTAGTATCAAAAAGTCTCGCCCTGCTGTCACCCACCACTTCACCCTTACATAAGGCTCCATTTCTTACACCCACATTTCACATCTCCCACTGCCTGCAGACCTCTGGCAGAGGCACAGCACATGGTTTGGAGACACACTTGGGCCTCAATGACCCAAGTCACTCAAGCACAAAATAAAACAAACACAAACTTTACCAAGGTTTGATGGGATAAAAAGAACAGTAAGTTTGCAGAAAATTGGGCTCAGACAAGGTTCTGTACACCCTGTTTCAAAAAATTAAAGTTTACATTATTTACCAGCAGGGGACAGCAAGGCTTTATACATATAGAGAGATGGATCTGCCTTTCTGCTCTGAGAGGAGATGGTTCAGTGTTTAGATAACACTGAGCAAAGGCATCCAAAAAGAAAGTCAAGAGTGCACATGAATGTGCTACAGAAGCAAAGATCTCTTGAGAAATGACTGAGCTGTACACTTGCACAACTATTACACCATTTGGATACTGAAAGTCTCAGTTCTTAAACCTGGTTGCCTTTAAGCACTGTGCTCAAATTCAGCCAGAATTGTAGTATAATAATAGTAAAAACCTGGAGTATGGATCACAAGGCTCAATCTTAGATTAGAAATGCAATACCCTATTTTATTTAACCAAAATATCCAGGGATTTTTTTTTTTTAATAAAGATATTTAGTGCTATTTTACATGCTGAACGGGTTCCTACTTGCCCTTAGTTGCTATTTCAGAAGGTCTGAGATCTGCAGGTTCAATGTCATAACTGACAGCCCTATACCTTTGATATTTTTTACCTGCAGGGACAGTATACACTATATTTAGGCAGCTGTCTCACACTCTGGTTCTTTGGATGGGGAAGAAGTTTTGAATACAGTCATGTCTGATCATAGCTGTCCTTCCCCATGACTTCATATTCCACAAGATTTGATGACACTTTACCACCAAGGAATGACAACATTTATATGGTCCCCCATCACAAACTAACAAAAACCTTCACTATGTGCTTTTAAAAATCAGGATAAAGGTTTTCTTCTTTGAGGGACCAGTGAAAATCAAGAATTCTTCTTTTCAGCCTCAGTAAATGAGAAAAAGAGTCCTTTTCAAAACATTATCAATAAGACATTTTTACTTTGTTAAAAGTGTTTTCCAACAATATTTACTACCCTGTAAAATTCTCAAAATACTGGAAAATGAATTGGACCATCTCCAAATAGCTATCAGCATATGAATGTGCAGGAGATAGTTAATATACAGTCTCATTTGAAAAGAGTCCTGCAGAATTAAAAAAGGAAATGTATTCCTGCTCTTTATGTATAAAATTGCATTCTTCCTAATACAGGAACTGTTCACACATCACCCATAGTGAGTTGGTCCTAGACCAACAGACCATACCCCAAAAATACATATTTAAAACATATTCTATACACATAAATGTGTATTTTCTGCATTCCAAATGTGATAGGCAGTTCATTTTGCATTTTGATTATTCACACAGAAAGGTATTAATATCCTTGCATATAAAGTGGGACATAAATACCATCCCCTATGTCATTTTGATTTCCATGTGTTAAAACTATCATTTCCAAATTTAAAGGGCTTATAAAAAGAACCAGAATTGGGGCCCAGCAATCTCCTTGCTAGTAAAGGAGCAAAGAAATTAAATCTATTTAATTTGTCATGGAACAGATCAACAAATAATGTCATCATAACCCATAACAGAAATTGAAATACAAAAGCAAGACCAGTTCAAACTAGAACAAGACACTTGTTAAGGACAAGACCATATCAAGACGTATTAGACCAGTAATAGACTCCAAATCCAAATTAAATAGCATTCTAAAGAATGTTTTACTTGCATGTAATTCTAAAGCTTTTATTTTGCAGCATGTCAAACTAGGTCATCAAGGTCTTTTAGGGGTTTAAAAAGTTCTGAATCTATGCAAGTATTTTTCAGCCCTTTAGAATCTTCTCATTACTTCTGTGATCTGACATCTGGAATCTCTGTAGAGACTACTACAAACCTCATAAACCTCATAACTCCTCACATGGGCTTCTGAATCAGCGGAATCAATTGTTGGTTTATTGCTACTCATGAGGTACATTAAATTGTAGGATTGTGCCTGTTATCTATTTTTCCACCAGTAAATCCTTCTTCATGTAAGCTGAGCGTGCTAACATTAATCAAATAACACTCAAAAAGAGAGAACACAGAACATCCTGGCTGTTGGACATTTATTCTATGATATACACTGGTTGCTATTAACAGCTAGAAACAGTCTTAAACTTCTGGCAGTTGTACTGTTTCATTGTCAACAGGATTCGCAGGAACATGAAAATCATACCAGTGATTAATGACCTTGGTTAAGGAGCATTCCTAGAGCTACATTTTTGCAGATCCCAGTGAAGTCAGTTGAAGGTCTGAGGGCTGAACAACTACAGGAACAGAACCAAATCATATTACCAAGGGATCTTATTTCTTAGAGACTTTACCTTTCCCTTATTGTCTGAAGTGAGAAGATAAACTATGGGTTTACTATAAAAGTACCTAAGGATGACCAGATTATGGTGCATTTAATATGGAAGGGAATGCATAGAAACACACCTAAGTTTTATAAATTCACTACAAAGGGAGTCATAGTTCTATTAACCAGGACAGTCTTGTCCCCACTGTGTCTAATCAAAAACCAAACCACAAAACCCACACAAATCCTCAATAATGGCTGACATGCTCTTTAAGCCTTTATGTAGTCCCATACAAGGCAAAAGTTCAGGAACTTAATAGCATCTGTAGACATATTCATAAGACTAAAATCCATACCAGTTTAGTGTGCTGATCATCTTTTCTCTTTCTTTAGCCATTAGTGTTGCCTTTGGCAAGTCTGTACATAGGAAATGCTTTAAACCCTTCCCTCGGCAGTGCAGAGCTTTTGGACACAGCAAACATTAGAGAGATGGAAAGAAGAGAAATTCCAGAGCCTTTGTGACTTGGTGAATATGTATATTTTAACCTTTCAATATATCTGTGAGGAGGGAGACAGAAGAAACTTAGGAGGGAAGCACTAACTTTCAAGTCCATGAAAGTGGACATGATGCTGCCATGTCAGTTCATTTAGTGTATCTTATTTCTTTTTTCTTGAAATCACTGATTTGTATGGACCCTCAAAATGTATTTGTCAGTCTAAAAATCTTTCTCTTTATAGCTTACATAAATATTCCCCAAAACATGTCCCTTTTTCCGGAAAAAAGTGTAGATGGACATAGATAGGACTCTCTAGATGGAAAGCTTGATGGGACACTAGTAAACATTTGCTTAATTTTGTGATGGGAATATAATCCCTTTCAGCCTTTGTACTTGGATTTTCTTTGTGTTTTTTTTTCATTAACTATTTTTATAAAAATATTTCATTTTCCAAAACATTTTTCTCACATTGAAATGGTATTAGGGGGACTTTATGAATTTTTTTTGCAAATTTCAGTTAGTACTTGAAAAAAAAAGAAAATTACATCTTTTGTAGTTATGTTAAATGGTGTGAACATGTGCTGCCACTTTATTCACTTAAAGGGAAGGGGTTTATAAATATTGATGTCGTACACTTATTTATTTGATTTATTCGATTAAACAAACAAACTGGTTTAGTAAGTAAATGCTGATTTAGTCATAAGAGGAGACAGTGCGTAAGACAAGGTTTGGGTCTGTCTGCCTGTCAGGAGCGTGTGGTTATGTGGGACGCACGTCGTGAACGCAGTTTTTCAGCCTCCTTGTCCCCCGTTTCCTTTTCCTGTTTGGTCTCCCCTGTGCAGGGCTCTGGGTGGAAGTTGTCTGCTTCCGCTTTTGAAGGACTGACTAATCAGTTGGGACTCTTACTCATTTCACTCGATATTTGTAATCTCATGGTGAGACTTACAAAAAAAAAAAAAAGCTGTGTGGGCAGAAGACCTCCAGGACCTCTCTGATACTCTATTTTGATGATGGGACATTTTAGCAGCGTGGAGGAAGTACAGTCTCCCCACAGTCACCTCTTTAAGTAAAGCAGTTGAGGGTGTAAATAAGGAAAGCAGCAGATGTAGTCATATTATGTGTATCTAAAAGCTGTAGGAAAGGAAACGAGAAAGGGGAAAAAATGTACTTCACTGTTTTTTGATTATCTAAGCAGCAATAAAGCAAAAAGAGAAAACACCTTTTAAAAGATGTTCCCCAAAAGCAAAGTAAACGAGGCCATTGTTAACTGTGATGCAGGGCCAGTCCGAGGCTGCCAAATATCTAAGTGCTTTGGTATTATTCAAACTCTGAGCAAACCACTTAGAAAAATCCAGTCAAAATCAGACCAAGTACCTTAGACAACTTCATAAAACTTATCGATTCACTTCAGATCCACATCAGGTTGAATTCATGGCCTTTTGAGTTCATTGCCTTTCCTGTCCCAGCCTGGACATATATAATCTGAACAAAACTCCCCTGTAAACACCAGCTCTTAGCTCAGGGGCTGTGTGAAATTCAGAAACCCAAACATTCTGATAATAAAACTCAAATGAAGCTATGCCAAGGTTCATTTTACTTTTTCTCCTTAATAAGTTTTTTGTTGGATCTAGGTTGTTCTACCTGCAGCGCATCTGCTAAATCCTTACAAATCCTTTCTTCTGGCTTCTGTTCTTGCCATTTAGCCCACACATAGTGACATATTGTCATCTGACACCCCTTCATGAGCCACCTGATCTTCATTCATCACTTGAGGAGACCACAGGGCTTCCACAGCTCCTAGGCCATACTTGCCAATGCTGCCTAGACTTTTCAGACACAGCACCATATTTCACATGGGAGTAGATACCCATGCCTGGGTGATTGTTAAGAACCCAGAAAGAATAAGTTTTGCTCTAACTCACACAGGAAATCCATGGCAGACCCAGTTTACTGAAGTGTCATTCCATAACTACATGACCCCTGCTATTGCTGCAATGAAACTTGTTTAAACTGATCACCCCTTTTTGGTGGTGAGAAACGCCTTCATTTTATATATGCTTTAGCACCAAACAACCCACACTTTATCTTCCAACCACAGCAATACGACTTCTTAGCTATTTTTGTACCCAACATTCAATCTATTTCCTTCTCCTGTTCTATCATGTTCTGTTCTCTGTCATGTACTGTTCTCACTGCTGTATCAGTAAATACTGCTGATGTGTGACCAACACACATATTAGGAATTCATTGAAACACCAAGTTGCATATCTGCCAACCTAATATTCTAGCATCATACACTCAAGTGTGCTCTCCAGCAGTGAAACTGTATCTAGTTGATTTATTAAAATTTTATCTGTAGAACAATAGTTATGAGCCAAATAAAACCAGACAAAAGGTATTTGAAATCAAAATATACAAGTTTGAATTCCTGTAATTGTTTTGAGGTGGCAAGCTGGTCTGCTTTCCTCTCTCATATCTGCACAAGGCCATGTTCTCACCAATTCCAAATGCCTTCAATCTGCTTTGGTATTTAGACAGGTGCACAGCTACATCCAGTGAACTAATAAGAGACTGAGCTCAACAGATTTCAGAGTACTACTGACTGGTGTCTTCTGTAAATAAAAGGAGAAACAGCTGGAACATCACAAAACTCTGTGACAGAGCCAAAAAAAAAAGGGGCAGAAGTATTAAGGAGGAATAAAATTCACATGTTAGAGAGCACATTACCAGATTTAGAAGGCTATTCCATGCTAAAAAGAGCTAAGATTAAAAGCTCATCTTATAATGGGCAAATAACATCCTTCAACACTTCAGCTCAAATCTGGAACTAGGCAAAGTCAAACATCACATGATGATGTTTCATAAAGGTTGACATGCATCTATGTGTAAGTTTCTAAAAGTAGGTACATGTAATTTTCATTTAATTTTGTTAATGTTAAAATAATTTTTAGAGGGTCAATGACATTGATGGTTATGCAAAGCATTCAACAAAATCTCTTTGTTGAGATGAGGTCTGAGATAATATTGCAGCCTCTCATCTGACAACAGGACCCACAAAGCCAAGCCAATTTGATACTACCACTCTTATACAACCTACAACCCTGTTTCTGCAAGAATCTGCACTTTTGGATAATTGTTTCTTCACAAAACTTCAAAGAGATTACAATTTAGGGAGAGGATCAATCAAAAAGCACCTGGGTTCAGCATTTGCAGGTCCAAAGCCCAAAGAATACAGCATCATCTAGCGTTTTGGGGTTTTTTTGTTTGTTTTGGGTTTTTCTTAAACCTGCATCAGTGATGCTAGGAGTGACCCAGGTTACATGTCAACAGTTGTTCCAGGAACTCATAACTACCTTTTTGCATTGCAAATGCAGACTGGTATACACTGGGACTTAAGATCAATATGCTTCAGAACATAGTGTTCAGCACAAAATTCTTTGCTATGATGTTATTAATTTTTTACTATTATTATTACAAATTCAGGGAAATAAACAAAAGAAAGAAATTTCTTCTCTTTTTGTATCATGTAAAATATACATCTATATAAACAGTAAATGACTAACCAGAACCCTATGTTAAACAAATTACATGATTTTCTATGCCTATCCAGCACTCACTGTCCCTCTGTCAGCTCTGTAGTGCTGAAACTAACTCCTGTTATTCCCAGACCTTGAGGACCCAGGATTACCAGCACCATGGAATGGAGAAGGAAATCACAAGAGGTTTGTACACCCACCTTTACCTACGTAAGTGTGCAAACAGCAATAGCTACCATCATGCCTGTCAGTACTGGATCAAAGACTCTGTCCCAGGTTTTATGACAATGGAGCCAAACTGAACAAATTTGCATCTCCCCTGACAGATGCTGCAACTTCCTTGTGCTCATGCTTTGAGCTAGAGCAATGTGACAGTATCAGTGTAGCAAGGAGTTTAAAAAAAAGTGTATCATCTCTGCACTCACACTGGCTTCTGAAATTCTTTACTGTCTACAAGTACTCAGTGAACTTGTCTGTAAAGCATAAAAGCTCATTAATGTAGCAGGTCACAGAGGGTGCCTTTTGGCCTTTTCTCTGCAATGTAGCTTCCAAACACTATCCCCTTCTACTCAAGGACAAACATGGTATTATTTGGTGTTCCTTGTGAGGTTGCCCACATGGCCTACCCTTGACAAATGGGTAACACGTTAAAATAAGAATGCGTACGTGGTCTTTACTCAAAAATTATCTTGCTTAACAGAAAAACAATCTCCATCAGCCAGGCTCAACAGTGACTAGGGAATTACAAGGCCATTGATTGAGCTGGATTTTTAGTAATGAAACAGAAAATTTATCTCAAATTATATGGAGAGAGTTTTCTCATTAATATAGGTACAATTCAGTGCAATTCATTGTTTTTTTAATTAGAATTTTGTAATTAAACACGCCAAAGAACTCCAAATTTGTCTCCTAAGAATGATAATTAAACTTCCCAGTGCTACTCTAGCAGTATCGCAGATTTCTTAGAGCCTATGTCCCAGTGACTTCCTTTTATCTGCTTTTGAAATGAGTGTTTTTCACTGTCAGGGTGAGCTCACAACAATCACTTAATTGTAATTATAGAGTATCCTACAGTTCTGCTGATGCTGCATAAAACTTCCTCATCTGCCTCTGCAACAAAAATATTCTGCAATAAGCTAGTTCTCAGCAGGGATCCCACCAAAGGCAGTCAGACTCATTTACATAGAAGGAAGAAGAGAAGAGGAATGTCATACTGCTACGCAGGTGCTTTGTGTGTGTCACAGACTGTCAAGTTTATTCCAAAGAATCATGGCATTGGGTTTGTTCTAAACCTCGGGTGTGCCCTCCCTCCCACATCTGGCTGGCCATTGTAACAGTGAAAAGGAATAAGTTACCTTTGAAAAGGGCTGATAAACACTGCACAGCCAGCGGAAAACCACTCATTGTGAAGTGGTTTCCCTTTGCCAGCCCCCGGGGATAGCAACTGCAGATGCACTGGTGGCCACAGGTGCTCCAGTTGTTTCTGAGACCACACACAAGAGGAAAGCCTTAAAGTTTTGGCTTGAATTCTAGAACAAACAGATTTATGCAGGCTGGGTTTTCTGTATCGCTCCTGGAGCCAGTGTACGCTAACAAGAGATCTAACTACCATCCTCAAAAGACTGGGAAGACTAAAACTGAATCTTTTTCTTCTGAAACCTCACTTCACATATCCTTGGCAAATTTTGTATTTGGGACAGTACTGAGTTTTCATTGTTATTTTCATGGAAAGCTTTGTGAACATGAAGTTTCAAGTTAAACTCTGCTATCAAGTTTAGGGAGAAAATGAATATAACAGCTTCTTCCTCATCTCACTGAAGTCTATTGCCTTGAAAAAAGTACAGGGTTGGGGCTCATTCCACAGCACAGTGGCAGGTTCTATGGGAAAAGTGCCCTCTCACTCTTTTATTCCTTTATTTTTTCCATCTTACCAGCTCCTTTGTTTCAGTTTCCTCTCAGTGTTACCTCACCCACAGCGCTTCTGCACCCTGCAATCTTCTCGACATCCACATGCAGCATTGCCAGATAGAGAGGCTGAATGGTCTCTAGCACTGACAGAGAGGCTTCGTAGAAAGAAGAGAATGAAAAGCAAAAGCTTGATGAACATAAGGGGAAAAGAATCCAGATAAACTACAGGTCCAGTGTGATACATAAAAATATACTTTTTAGGCAATTATATTATTTGCTTCTTTGTCTTGACACTAGCCCTCCCTTGGTTTCTTGAAAATGCAAGCAGCATATTGCAAGTATTGAAAAATTGGACAAGAGATCTCTGAAGAGATTCACTGAAGTTGTAAGTGTTCTTCCTTCTTCTATGAATACGAGGTATAACACAAGTTGGGCAAAAAGGAAACAGGTATTAGTATGAGCCAATGAGAGCAAGAAAGTAAAATTCACAGAAATTACATTTGCAGAAATAGCAGAATAGTCTGTTCTTCACATGAGCCTATCAGATAGATCAGGTAAACAGAAACCTCATTCAATCATAAACCATGAGTGTCGCAAAATATATATTCCACGTGCTGCAATGTTTTGAGGTCTGTGTTAGTTTCTCAGGTTCAAAGATCGTATTTTTCCAATTGTTTTGCTCTGTGACTGGAAACCATATGGAGCCTCGGGCTCTGTAACACCGCAGCTCCCTAATATTTGGAACGTTCCATAGCAACCCACAGTGAGATGAAACCAGATGACAAGTGAAAGTGGTGCTGGTTATTCAATGAACGTAAGAGGAATCAGAAAGAGGGTGGCTTGTAAAATACAAATCTTGCTACAACAGCAGACGAAACGAGTTAAAAAAAGAGAACAATATGCAAACAGTGTTCTGAGCTTCAAATGACGCAAATTAATGTTGTCAGGTCTCTCTTTTATTGCGACCTGACTTTAGAGGGTTATTTGCATGAACCATGAGAATACAGAAAGGATCTATTAAATATTCATCAAGGTTCACTGTAGCTTTGTGTTTAGTAGATTCTACTTATACCATCCTTGATGGCCACAGTTAGAATGGCCATGTCATACAGAATGTCATTTTACACATTTTCCCCCTCCCCAGCAGTAATAAGACTTCCTGATGTTGTCATTTTCCAATCAGCAATATTTGTTTATGTGAGGGGGAAGCTGCCACATGCAAGATCCTAAGCAAAATATAACCAAACGAAGTCAGGACCACGGGAAAAGTCTTCCCATGGGAGATAGTCCAGTTATTCATAACCAATTACTACATGAAAAATAAGTGGCATGACATGCCAGTTCACTAGAGGAGAAGAACCATAAAGCAGGTAATGTCCTGCCATTTCCTATTGCTAGGAATTTCTCCCATTGGTAGGAGAAATTTTATAATTAATCTTTCACTATGTGTCTGAGTCCTGGTGCAAGTGAAGTCCTATTTATTATTCAGCTCAGAAGTTAGCTTTCTTGTTTCCTGAGTTGTTGCCTTTACTCATTCTGGTTACAGATCCAACCTTTACATTAAAAAGGTCTGGGACTTCTCTACAGTCTTAAGTGAGCAAAAAACCTCACAGAAAATTTGAGTTTCATCCTTCTGAATAACAGCAATGAGGAAGTGAGAGCTAAAAAGAAAGAAAGAGCTTCCAAGTTGAGGGAAGTGTCTCTTACCATTACAATTAAGGGTGAAGTTTGGCAGAGATCACTCCAGCTCTGCTGATTTTCATTCAAACTGCATCATTACCTGACTTGATTTTTTCATTAAGAGTAAAAAGTTGGGGGGGAGCTATTCTGTAGTTTCCAGAAAAACAAATGCAGAAAGCATTAGCATTTCAAGGACATTAACACACAAAAAAAGAGAATGTAATAACCAAAAACCCAAGTCGCCTTCCTTTTCCTTCACTTACTGTGGCTATTCCTACATTAAGTGAGTTCACAGTAAAACTGAAGGCTGTAATCAGATTCTAAGCAAATCTAAGAGAATTACCCCCATGCTTCTATATAGAACAATACTTGTTTTATATTTTATTTTCTAACACCAACAGGTTTTGTGCAATGTTTGTCACTGACATAATGTGTTCCAATACATTGTTTGAGTGTTAAATATGACAAGGTTTAAATGAAAACCAAGAACAAACTGTATTTGAGAGGAAACTTGGCAACTTGGAAGTTGCAAAGCTGCTTTTAAGTAACATTATTAATAAAACACATGCAAGCATCTACGAATATTTCCTAAGAGGTGTGTATTAGTCAGATCTGCTGCAAACATTCTGATGTTATGTATCATGTATGGAAAGAGAGAAGCCATTCTATTATTACATTTAAATGGATATTAGAGATAATGTAAAGTTACATATACACATATATACCCACATGTGTTTTTACAAGTATCTCACACTCTTAAGAAAGAAAAATATATTTAACAGTCTCTTTTGCTTCCTTTTAGCACTTGCCTAGGCAGTGCCAACCAATAGAACAGCTATCTTTATAAAGGATTGTTATCCTGTGGTTTCTAAGCCCCATGTCTCAGGTTGAGGTTAGAAGAACTTTTATATCAAGTTTTGATGACTCTTTCAGAGTAACTCAGAGCAGCACAAAAAAGCTCAGCAGTTAAGAGCAAAACTATTATTGTCGTGAAACCCGGCGGGTTCCGTTTCCTGCTGCTCATATGAAACCTTCCCTCCAGATTTGGTTATCTTGGTTTGCACACTGAATTTTCATGTGTTCAAATTCATTTCAAAATCAAAGGGAAGTGGTCCCATGTGTCAGAACTCACCTAGTTTACAGTACTGACATGTACAGCACACAGGCCATGGGGATTTCAGACCTGGCAACACGAAGCCCACGCTGCAGGAAGAGCAGTTTTAATGGGCTGTGGAGGTCACAGAAACAAGGCTGAAATAATTAGTTTTCACCACGGGTGAGGAACTGGTGTGACATGGTAGTCACTTTGCGTTTTGAGAATGACACGTATTAGGAAAATCCATTCTGAGGATATGACAAATCCTCTTTTGAATAAAGATTCTAATCACTACTCTTGTCTGTAGGCTTCCAGGTAGATAATTAATGAGAAACTGAGCAGTGGTTCTGAATGACAAGGGCTCATCTACGGCCTATGTCCTGTAATTTAGATGTGAATTAAAGAGTCATTTCCCTCACATGTTAGGGATGAGAGAGAATTGTAGAGATCCAAAGAAGCACACATTTATTTTAGTAAAACCCTAGGCATATACATAAACTCTGTTCTCAACTCTGCAAGGAGAAGGTATGTGAAGGATTAGGCTGTTCTTAATCAAACCCATGCACCAAGGGCTTTCAGACTGGCATCCTGGGTGATGCATGTTTGAAAACAGGTGCCAAGCACAGGCACCAGTAAGATGGGTGGGTACATTCAGGAATATTTGTCTTGTCAAACATAAACCCACTTGTTTCTTACAAATAACTGTCTTTAATTAAATATTATATGATCAAAGAGCAGTTCAGTTTTCTAAGAACCACAGTAGACTTGCATTGTAATAATGTGTTTGCCCACATTCTTCTCAGGAATTATATGCTGACTGCTGGTAGCTGAATTTCCTCAAATGCACAGAGGTGCCAGCAGTTCAAAAGTAGCAGCCAGTCTAGTACAGGCATTTAATGGAATCCTAAAATGGTCTGGGTTGGAAGAAACCTTTAAAGGTCATCCAGTCGCACTCCCTGTAATAAGCAGGGACACCTTCAATCAGATCAGGCTGCTCAGAGCCCTGTCTGGCTTGACCCTGAACATTCCCAGGTATCCACCACCTCTCTGGGCAAGATGTCCCAGTGTTTCAGGATATGTCAGGTGCAAGTCATATGGAAGGGAGGGAGGGAGGATGGGGTTGGTCCCTGTGGTATAGCATAAAGCAGCAAATATAATAAATGAGAGCAAATTCAAGTCTTTCTGTTGCAAACATTCTGATTCCTGAGAAGTCAAAGTAGACAGCAGGTGAGATTCAAAGTAAGTGACAGGAAATACAACTGAACTCTCTTCCTTTCCTGGTTCATCACAGGAAGAGCTGGTTCTAAGAGAACATCACAGAAAACATGCTGCTTTTAAATCTCCATAGATTTAAATTGAGACTACATTACTACCTCCAATTTTCCCATTTCTTGAAGTAACTTTGTGCTACTTCTCCTATATACTAGGCAAGGATTTTCAGAGGGAGATGGAAGAAATGGTAATTTGAATTATGCGCTTCCAGTATGTAGTTCTTATTAAAAAAGTCAAGTTGGAAACATGTAATAATTTCTACAATCACCATTCTTTTCTAAGTGAATTACACTTCTATAGTCAGGACATTATTCATTAGTTATACATAGAATCTCAGAATAAATCAGGTTGGGAAGGAACTGAGCAGGTTTCTACTCCAACACCCTGTTGCTTAGAGATTTATCCATCTGCTGTGGAAAATCTTCAAGGATGGAGATGACCCAGATCTGCAGGCAGCCTGCTCTGCTGCCCTTAAGGGGGAAGAAGGTTTTCTGTATAACCAAAAACTGTTCTTGTGCAAATCTGCACCCATTGTGTCTCATCCTCCTACCACACAGCATTGTGAGAGCCTGGTTTCCCCTCCTTGATAAGCCCTCCAACAACATCTCTGCACCCCTGGACAACGTTTCTAAATTCCTTCTTTTTAACATGTCCATTCTTCAGCTCCCTGTACGCTGGTTTTTTTAAATCTGAGCTCCATCGTGAGTTCCCTGCTCAGCCAAGATAGTCTCCTGATACATCTGGTTGTTCTTCTGAGTGTCAGGACAGATCCTCCTTGTGCCTGGAGTGGTCTCCAGTAATAAGGCAATCTTTGGATGAACCCATCCCTGTGAGGATTTTTTGGGGTTTTTTTTGTTTTGTTTTGTTTTTTGTCAAAGCAAGAGCCATATTTGGGCCAGCACTGATGTGATAATTCAGCCAGAAAATTTATAACACCAAGCATGAAATAGACACTTAAAACTATTTGTAATCCTACAGAGAAGTCTTTATGAGCATAATCCCACTTAAAGCTTCAGTAATACTTTTTCTGTTTAAAAGTTTTTAAAAACATTTTAAAAATGGAAACCATGAGTTTTAGCTTGCTGCGTTGAATCAAACCTTTTGTTACTTTAATACTGAAGGATACAGAATTTTGCCTTCTATTAAAACAGTAAGAGAGAAAAAGCACCTAATCTTTCACTGTTAAGACTCAGATGAAACTGAAGCCTGTCAAGTTCAAAAGCTACAGCTGCATTCTGCTCACGCCACATTTCCACGCTGACAGTGATAACTCAGCAAACTCTGCTTCACACCCCAGTGCCTCAGGTCCTGTTCTCACTCTATTTTGCTTAATAAAACATGAGAAACAACACGCTGGGTCAGTGCAGTGTGTGACTGCATAAAAATGTGAGGAGATAATCAGAAATGTGTGCGTTTCCCAGATGGTGCATGATGAACACTTCCTGCGCTACCAAACAGCAGATACAGGAAGCATCACCATCAGCATCAGCACCCAAAAGTCACTGTACTGCAGTTTTTTCTCCCCCTCCCCCCTTTTTTTTGTCAATCCATGTGTCACTGAGTCTGGCTGAGAACCAGAAGTCCTTTGATTTCACAGAAATCAAACAGTTAATTTATTTCAGATGCAAAGCCTCAGAGAGAAAAGGATCTGATTTCTGATAAACTGTACAAGCTTATTACACTGTAATTAAGAAATGGTCACCAAAAAAAATGGAGGGTTACTGGATATGCATATCAGTGAAATGTGCTTCAGCATCATGAGAAAAATATACATCTAATTCCTTGCACTGACTCTATCCTATAATAATCACATGACTGTTAATGCTAAAAACACTTATAATAAAATATTGTTAATATTTTTCTGTAAAGCTGAGTCATGAAAGTTTGAGAAGATGCCATAGAGAAAATAGTAACCATAATAACAACTTATATTCCACAATGTTTTAAATCCGAAGGCTTACAGTAGCTAATGGTCACTTACAACAGCCAGAGAGGTGAGTGACATGACTGAAGTCACAAAAGGTGGAAGCACAGTGCCCATGGAAACATTTAGAGGTTTGGACAGATAAAGGAAAGACCTGTTGCCATCTCTTTACAGAGCCAGTAGGCATACCAGAATGGATGTAGAGACTGGACTGTATTTTAATCTCCATACGATTCATAACACCAGGGAAAACATCACTTGAGTGCTCTCCACAGTGATTTCAAGAGCTCCTGACAGGTCTCTCCTTTGCTGCCATGGTCCAAAAAAACCCCCCAAAACTCCACAGAAGCTAGGGGAACCCCTAAAACAAAAAAAATCCCCTAAAAGTATCCTGCAGATACTTCAGAGACAGACAGGGCAATTTTGGGTAGAACTGGCAGTTTGCAGGAATGTTTCTGTCAAGTTATTTTATGTTGAGGAAGTGAAAGAGGTAAAACATTGCAGGAAAGCTCTGGTTACTTGTCCTCCAGAGTCAGGTCTCCCACACAACAAACACCACAAGACTTTCCTCAAGTGGTAGATCATTGCCCAAGGTTTAGTTTGTGGCATTCCTTGACCTAGGCTGGCATCAGGCTTTACTTGTTTTTCAAATATAGAAGTCCTCTTGTATTTTGAGAAGTACAATGCCATTCAATCCTAGTTAGGCCTCAATGGTTCCAAAATTAAAACTATCATTGAATTAATTAGGAACAACAGCTAACATTGGGAACATTTGAACTTTCAAACAAAAGCAATAGTCCTCAAAGAAACCAATTCTCAGTCAAATCATTCCAACACCAAAAATGAGACCACTAAAACCAGTAGCAAGATTTTTATCTTAATGGCTTCAGTATTTCATTTGAGCAAACTTTTGCTTGTAGCAGAAATTAGATATAAAAATAAATCATAATGGATACCATGACTGTTATGGACTGACTACATGCTATTAGAGAAAATCCTAATGTTCCAACATATCATCCCTGCACCTCAAAAGCACCCACCCTTTTTTTTTTTAATGAGCACTGTTTCCTCTCACATAAAAACTAGTTTCTATTTCCTTTAAGCGCCTTTTTTTTTTTTTCTTTTTTGGTAGAGAGATGGTTTATCAGCAGTTGACTTCTTTAGGTCACATAAAAGACAGCAGCATTTCAAAGAAATCACTTGTTTTCATAGTTGGCACTCAGCTATGTGATGGGCAGGCAGATATTCTGCAGTGGGGCAGCACTGTCTGGCTGGGCACTCAACCTCAGCAGATGTGGCCAGGCTTAGCTCCAGAGAACTCTGTGATAAACAGCAAGAGTGCAGTGAAGCTAAAAATTGCCAAGAGTGACCAAAAAGAAACATAAAAGCAGAAGTCAGAAGGAGAAGCTTGAAGTCATTTACACCAGCAAATGGGACTTAAGAGTTCACAGAACGTTTTATCCTCTTTGCTTTAACCAAACTTGTCCAGTAACCTTGGAAATTCTCATATTTTCTCTCTTACACTCTACCAACCAGACACCAAAAACAACAGAAAACAATGCATGGAAACAGGCTGGATATTAGCAAATATTTGCAAGTGTTTTCTGTGCACATTAAGTTGGATTTATTACTTATCACAAACCTACAAGAGATCTGGAAATCAGCAGAAACCAGCTGATGAAGGCTACCTGTGCTACTGTTGCTGCAAAAAGTGCTCCTCTGTCCTTTTATTGGACAGAGTTAAAGGAGGCAATGGGGTCAAACCCTAGGACAAAAAGAATTCTGTATCAAATGATGGGATTATTCTAATAAGCCCTACAATTGTAAGGCTTAAAATATCCTTTTTGCAATTTCCTGTAACAACACAGAAGACTGGTTATTAAGCAAGGAAGTATTTCAAGCAGCAATTAGCCATCATGCTCTGCATGAAATAGAGGAAAGTATTATATGGGTAGATTAAGACAGTGGGAGATGAAAAAGACAGGTCTATTACCAACCATCTCCTGAGGAAACTGAAAGAAACCCAGGAAATTAGGAGGACAGAAGTTATGCAAAAGCTTTCCACAGGCTCTGGACATAACTGTGATACCTCATGGAATCACGTTAAACCCCACCAGAACCTGGACTACACTTTTGTCTACAGCAAACAAGGACAGTGCCCCTGAATATGAATGTATGCATATGGTTTGAAAGTATTATATTTTCTAAGTCAAGTTAAAAATCAGAAGCCCTTTTGACACTGCAAATGTCAAGTCAGAGTATTCAGAGCAATAGAATGGTGCAAGTTGTAGGTAATCAACCTCTAGTCCATCCATGGGATCTAGTCCAACTCTTGTGCAAAGCAGAATCCCCTACAATAACCAAACACACAGTTAGCAAAGCACTTTTAAGTTTGGACATTCCATGTAGGGGTTTTCCTTGTTTTCTGTGGTCTGCAGACTTTCTGTGGAAGCATAAGGTTACCCAAGTAATGAGAAAAGTTAGTGTCAGTCCTATGAATCTTGCAGTTGCTCTTTGCCTTCTCACTGTAATTGTATATTTACTTAAGTCTTGTAGACAATTTTTCCCATTTTTGAAATTGGGAAACTTGCACTGCACTCAACAAGTAATGTTTTAAAGACAAGTGGGCTTGCATAGAGTGTATCAAAGTCTGTGAAACATGCCATTGAGGAAAAAAAAGGATGTCTTGAATATCAGAGTTGCTCAGAGGAAGAAAGTATCCACAGTGGAGGAAAAAAAGTGAATAATAATCACACTTCCACGTTGAGATGTCTGCTACTAAATACAATAGGTTTTGATTTTGTGGAGCTTGAGCACTGCTTACAGGAAGATATGAGAATATTGGTTTTTTATATTGTCTTTACACTTCTTATGGCCCAAGCTAGAAGTTTATGAGCCAAACTTCTTTCCTAGGCACACACTGTTCATCCCTTCTCCAAATCAGATACTTGTAACTCCCAGTCTTCTCTCTGCATTTCCCAGTCTTAAACGAATCTTTACACAAATAGACAAATAGACCTGGCATAGAATGAGCCAGAGAGGCAGCTCTGATTTTCTTTGCACAGGAATAAAGAGCAGCAGTAGTAGTGCAGGGAATGGGGTTTACTGATTTGGAAGACGGGAGAGGACTCTCCCATGTATTAAGAGCATTGCTCATTGAGGATGTGAGAACAGAACATAAGAACATCAGCTGATGGCAGGTGGTCTGCTTGTTAACCACTACTTTTTCTTCCTTCACAGTATAGTACCCCACCTATTCCTACTTCACTTTTGACTGCCTTTATTAGCACCAGGATCCTAAAGACAAAGGTTATCACTTCTCCTAGAGTCCAGTGGTATAAGTGACACTGTTATGTAATATTAATACATCTGATCTCCTCTATAAAAAATAAAGTATCTGGAAAGCAATTCAAATATTGTGTGACAGCAGCATTATCTTGATGTAAATTACAAGAATATTATTCTTTCTTTACTCAAGAGAATATTTCTTGCAAGAACGTGAAGTACAAAGACCACATGATAATCCCTTTCTAGAGGAAGGTCTGATGCAACACCTGTTATATGCATTGATATATTTAACAAATCCCAAAAGTAAAGATAGTAATTTCATTTTAAATGGAGAACAGACATTCCTTGTCTTGCAAACCAACTGTCAACAGTCTTGCACTGAGAGTAGGTATAAACAAACAAACCATCCTATTCTTCAAGGAATCTACTCTATCTAATCCCTCTTAGACTCACAGAACGTCTCTGGTGGCTTGTTTATACCAGCTTGTAAGTTCAAGACATTGCCCTGCTTCTAGCCTCAGGCTACAAAGTATCGGGAGATATGATAGGAAATAGTGATTTCGGTTTTTTCCCCTCCTCAAGGTGACTTTTGTCTGTCGCCTTTTACCCTTTTATTGCACCTTTGTGAGATGAGTTTGGATGCAGCATCTCTAAAACCCTCCCAGCAATTCACTAAGGACGGCTACTGACTGAGGAAACACAATGAGGTGCTGAGGGGGCTGAATGTCAAAGCCCAGCACGCTGGGTACGAAAACACACACAGTACTGATAACATCTCTTTCTTCCTTTTTAGCCTTATTCAGGGCGGCTAAGAGCAGTTGGTAAATATGTCTGCTGCACAAAGGTCAGTGTTTACCTGATAGCACGGAGATAAATATTTCCTGCAGTACGACCTATGCAGATGCATTTGTGTCACTAAACACTGAGGATCGGGAGCCTCCTGCGGTTAAAACCACCCTGATGCAGACGGTGTGTCCTTGCGTGCACAGCTGTCTGCAGACAGCTTTTGGTCTCCCAGTCCTTTGCATCCCACCTCACTAGGAAGTTGTAGATGTGTGAGCAGTTACCACGATCATATGCAGCCCTGCTCGCATCAGTCACGAGCTATTTATAAGTAATCAAAGTTGTACGTGTTATTCAGTACAACAAAATCTTCAAAATGTCACAGAAAAAAAAAAAAACAACAAACAACAGAACACCGACACAAAAAACCAACAAGCCATCAAGCAGAAATTGGGATGCCCAGGGACCAGATCAAGTACTTCAACATCTAAATCATCATCCCAGACAGAGAGTTACAATTAATTCTTCATCTTGTTTTATATCCATGGTTTCTTCTTTGCAATGGAACTCAAGTATGCACAAAAAATGCACACCTCCCTCAAACCTGCTGTAATATTCACACTGTGGTTACAACAGCAGCTCTTTCACTTAATATTCATACGTGCCAAGTCACTTAAAATTATGGAAGTGTTCCTGAAATATGGCAGTGTGCTTCCAAATAATCTGACTTGGTAAAATTGCACCAAATTAAATAAGTTCTTGCTGCTTCAAAACCCTTTCCTATGAAAATCACTTCTAAATATTTTTACAGCACATATCTAAACAAACCAGATGGTTCTGTCCAATATAATATTCTAGTTTGAAACGTAATTGGTGACTTGCATATAGCTTGTTGCATATGGAGCTTTAATACTGGAGTATCTTAAAGTACTTTTTTCTAGTATTCTGCTAAGCCCACCTAATTAATTGAAAATTTCAGGTCATGGGCATTAACAGGTGAATTTTATGAAGAAAAAGACTGCAGTATTTGCAGCTCATTTGATAAAAGCAAGAAATATTACTGATTTGCAAGTACCAATCAGAAAGGGACAAGGATTCAAAGTTCTAGAGGGGATTCTTTTTTTTTTTTGGGTAACAGACACACACAGTGTCATCGGGTTTAACTTCGACCACAAGACACCGCTGTCTGTTTTCTTTCTCAAAAGACTCACGTCACTGTGCACTGAAAAAAGGGAACTTCCAGTTTGTGGTGAGGATACATGATAAACAGATCTGTTCACACCAGCTAGAAGGTCTGCCTGCGTCAATATAAGGCAGCAGCAGAGGCAGGGAGCTGACATTTGGTGCTTGGAGGATTATCATCGCAAAAGTCGCTTCACACTGAAGTTAAGTAAAATGCCAGGATTTTTTTTTTCTCACAACATGACTGAATTAAATGGAAGAGAAGACTGCAAGCTTGCAGAAGGCAAAATCCATAAAAAGAAGCAAAAGTCTTTGTAAGTATATACAACTCGTACAAACTTTAATGTATTAGGAGTGAAAATAGCACTCCGCTAATCTTGGAGATTAAGAATTAGCACTGTGTTTCAGGCTAGATGACTGCAAAAGCCTGCTCAAAGCCCAGGACTGCAGCAACATTAAAAAAGGCTTGAGCTGAGGCATATCAATTAATTAATTGCTTTAAGTAATCAGAAGTAGATTTGGATACAGGGGGGGCCTCTTAGTCTTTTGAAAAAAATTACTTGGGTACGTAGCTTCCCAGACTTCAGTCATAGGATGGACCTGTCTGTCTCTGTTTAAAAGTTTGAAGAAAATTTAAGTGGAATTTAAATGCAACTGTAATTTTAATGGATTACAAAAATGTCTGTTCATTGTTTCAGTGGTGCAGATCTCAAAAACTATTTGAAGTGCATGGTACCACATATTGAATCTGGGATCAAGACTTCCAGCACTAGAAATGTCATGTAAGTACCAAGATAAAACAAGTTATAAAATATAACTATAGCTAGTTTACAATGTAATAAACTACTTCATTTCTAAACTACTAGAACAACAAATATTATAATAATGCCTAGAATTTCCAAACTGCAAGAGAGGTGAACATTAGTAAACAGAAACTATTCATGGAGTTAGAGATGTTTTCTTAGTGATTTGATGTATTTGCATAAAATAGTGAGGGAGAAGACACCTCAGTTAAATCCATTTTCATCAGAAGGACTTTGGTATCTATTCTCTAAAGATTTACAAAAAAACGGTGCTTCGCACTTAAGTGAAGAGCAGGAGGTATTACCATTCTTGCAGAAATTTGGGAATAGAAGTACAGGTACAAAATTACTTTATTGCAATTACAGTAGAAGCTTATCTTCCTGGGAACTGAATTCAGGACAACATCATAGTTGCACATTTTTCCATCTCTGATTATTTTCCTGAAAATAGGCTGTCTCCAGGGTCTCAAATTATGAGAAAACCATAAGTTTAGTAAATACCTGGTATATATATTCCTAGAATATAATAATAAAATTTATCTCCTTCAGATGTGCAAAAAACCCCCCATGACTTCTTGCTTAAAGTTTTTCTTTCTCTTGTCATCTTAGGCTTTCTACAGAGGAAGTTATTCAGTGGTCACAGTCTTTGGAAAAGCTCTTGGCCAGCCAAAGTAAGTCTATTACTTCAATATGACTCTGAGGACAAACTTTTGTCCAACCTCACCAAATAGGCAAAGCTGTAGCATTATATAAACACTGCCAGAGAATGGCCAGCTGCATTCCAGTTTTTTACAGCTCTCACCATGGCCACAAGTACAGCTTTGTTTCCAAGTTGATTTTTTTCTTCTTTCCATTTTCAGTATAGCAAATAACCCCCAAATAGCTCATTTCAGTGCTTTTAGTTCAGTCTTCTATCCTTGGATAATACATTAGTGTAACTTGGAATTTTCTCTCCACTTGTACCATTAGGCAGTCTGTTCAGGAAGGACTAGAACCCACTGATATAATATGGTACTCAGGGTCTAGATCTAAAAACACTGGACATAACTATGAAGACTTCCACCAGCCTTAATATTAGACTACCTGTAGTATGGTGAAGAAGGGAAGAACAGTGTATTTTGGCAAGATTTTATATCAGATTTCAATACTACAACTGCTATTTACTTTATCCTTTCTGGTCAATAAGTGAAGATGTATTTGTGTTTGGCTTTAGGTGGTCAAGGGGTCTTTCGGGAGTTCCTGAAGTCAGAGTTCAGCGAGGAAAACATCGAGTTCTGGTTGGCTTGTGAGGATTACAAGAAAACCAAGTCTGATCAGCTACATGGCAAAGCAGAGAGGATTTATGAGGAGTTTGTTCAGTCAGATGCTATTAAACAGGTATGTACAGAGTCAGTCAGTGCAGTCTTACAGTACAAGGATTCTGGACAGTGAGAAAATAGAAGTGTAGCTTCACTGACGTACTCACACATTCACTCAGTTACAGAAGAGGAAGAGATAGACATGTTTTCATGACCATACTTGCATCATTGCTGTCTTCAGCCATAAGATTATCAGATCTCACAAACAGAGTCACAGGATACAGGCCAGTACTTGGCAGCACCAACAGCAGAGCTCTCAGCAAAGGCCTCAGCAGCTTAGCACATGATGCTTCTTGCTGAGTCAGCCCAGTTTGAATTACTGATGGTGTCTGTAGATCCCTAGAGTTTGCTAGCAGAAGCACCATGGGTGATTTCTTGTCTTTTAAAATATGTGGACCTTCTAGAAAATTGAAAGTTCTGTATGTTGGTCAAATTTCAAACTGGAGATGATCAACACAAGATTTCTCTCTTTAACTGGAGGCTGTTCCTCCAAGTAGCCCATTGTTGAGCTGTATTACTTCTTGCTCCATAAGAAACTGCACTTCTATAATGAACAGCAATTTCAGTGCCTAACTGGAATATAAGTACCTAAATTCCCTCACTTTGCAGTTCTGACATTGAACTATCACACTGAGTTCTAAGGCTGAAAACATTAGATATAGAAAGAGAGTACATTTTTAAGTTTTCAATGGCATTTGTTTTTTCCTTTCCAGATCAATATTGACTATCAGATGAGAGAAGCAACAGCCAAAAAGGCTCAAGACCCAACTCACACAAGTTTTGATGAAGCCCAGAAAACAGTGTACACCCTTATGGAAAGGGACTCATATCCCAGGTTTTTAAAATCCAAAACCTACCTGAACCTCTTGAACCAGCTGCAACCCAACACTTCAAAATAAAGTGTTTGAGGCAGTGAAGAGCCAGGTAAACTCTATACAGAGTATCCTGACAAGATCCTTCAGGGTGGTTGGATCTTGGCAAGGAAAATCCCTGCCTTGGGAGGAAGAGTACAAGGGAGATGCAAAAAGCTCCACAGCCAAGACAATGCAGGATAAAAACTGGCAAGGCTGTCACAAGGGTGAGAGCAGCACAGGGAGAAAATCCTCTCCTCCCATACACCATGGAGTCAAGACAGGATATGGATACTAGTTGTTGTTTGAACTACACTATGGACATTGAAACAAATCTTAGATCCCAAAGAACTGCTGATTATTAGGAAGTGCAAGACTATCAAGCTGAGTAATGGGAAAAGATTATCAAGTTCAGAAGAAAAACAAGGATGACTGACAATTTTGTGCATAACAAGAAAACGTTCAGACAAGACTGATAGCTTTCATAAAAATCTGTGAAGTGTTAATAAGTGTGAGTGTGAGCTCCACGAGGCTGTTGTGCTATGTAAATATATTATAAATTGACATGTGTTAAAATTTATATGTTTTAAATTATATAAGAATTATATAAGCTGTACTTTTAATAAGTTTGTACTCAACAGGCAGGTATGTAGCATCTTTGCTGTTTAATTTATTGCAAAATAATAAGCAACTCTTCAATGAAATCTACTTAAAAATAAAGTTTTATTGTCATTTTGTATCTTATTTTAAGTGATCTTTCAACCATAATTACTGAAGTATTGAAACATGATCCCCTTCCATCCCACTGTGCCACTACTCATCCTGGTATCCAAATATTAATTTTGCCACTAGGACTTGTCTCTTTTTATCCATTTTACACAACCACAATGTTAGTTTTCTGGAGTGGGTGATCCTGACCGACACAGATCCATCCTCACAACCCCCAAGAAAGAACAAACAAACAAAAAATAAAACAAACAAAAAAAACCCAAAACACACACACAAAAAGAGGAGCAGGTCTAAATTTCCTCCCTGTTTTTCATACTGCCCCAGCTACCAGCACTTCAAACAAAGCTCAAACACAGAAATTGTTTAACCACTGAACTCACAGTTCAATCCCCTTTTGACACTAATGATGTGTTGAGCACACAGATCACCCATGGTTGCTTATGCAGAGAGGCAGCAATCAGTGAGGCTCACCAGCAGTCCCATTGCTTGTGATACCACCTTGGCAAGACCCAGACTGTACCTTACAACACCAATACTAGCATCAAAGATCAGGTGATTTCACTGCAAATGTTGAGCAGCCTGTACCACAGTGGGTAGTGATGAGAACTAAAGCAAAAGAAGAAAAGTTGTGTGATTATGCTTGAACTATGTGACTGTGAACATGAGTACCACCAAAACTAAAGTGTTTGAGATCTTGTGACATTAGAGTTTACAATGAAAAATAAATCAAAGAGTGCCCTGGTCTTAATGAGTTACCATCATGAGATACTGGTATCACATGGGTGGCAATACAAGATTTTCTCACATTTTCCATTTTTCCAAAATAACATGAGCTTAGTCAGGCCCACTCCGTTATTCCTCACCAAATGGAGAAGCTATAAACCCAGAGACGTCACCTCATGGCAAGAACAGACCGTGTGTTCTTGCTGCCACCCTTTGGGGACTTTGGGACCTCCAAGGGAGAACAAAAATCTATGTTACAAGCAAAACAGCTGCAAGGAACAGAGGGAAACAGCAAACGCTGCCAGCTTCCACCATCACCAACTGTTGGAGCTGGAAGCCACTGCAAATCACATCTTCCTCCTTTCAGGGCCAAAAAATGCAGAAGAAAAGAACCTGGTCTTGCAGTATTATTGCTAAATGTGTATACCTGAGGGAGTCTGACTGCAAAACCTGAATGCTCCTGAAACAATGTAAAGCAATCTCCAGCTGGCACTCTTACTTGAAATAATTTCCCAGGATCACTAAGAATAAATTTAATTTCTGTGAAGCAGGAGCAACAAATATGCCTCCCACACAAGGTGGATCACAATGTTTGTTCTGACACAGACATGGACCAAATGGCACTTCTTGCATTACTTCAACCTCAGAGAAGGCAAAAAAGAACTATGAAGTATCAGCTACTCTCTGAACAGACACTGCCTTCAAGTAACATTTTTCTTTTGACTGTAAATCCCTTAAATTAGTATGGCCACAGTCTTCATTTGCTTTCCCTGCAGTTTTACAATTTTGCTACAATTTAGCCAAGCACCTGTATGAAATTTCTGACTAAAACCATATTTCATAGCATGGATAGTTACAGTTCTCATTTATTTTTCAATGGCTTGTTGCTGGCAGAGAAGACTGTAGAGTGACTTGTATTATACAGCTAGTACAGACCAGAGTATTTTAGAAGGGAAGAAGGGACTTTTGCCTCTCTTCCACATGCATCTCTCCCTACTTCACGATTTGGTACAGTGAGAGAATTGAAAGGTTTTTTCTTGATCAAAAAGAAACAATTCCACTCCATAAACCCCAACCTTGGTATATTTTTTAGTCTTTCACCTTACTTGCAGTATAAACCCGAAATCAACTGCAGAGGTCAATCACTCATGCTGTTAATTCCAGAGATATTCCAGCCCACTCCAGTGTCCCCTGGCAACACGACCACGTTTCACAAAGCAATAAACAGTATAGCAGAAATTCAGACCTGGCTCTGGGGTGCTGTCATACACCCAGTATTATACATCTGTTGCTATAGCAGGGCTATACAAAACTAGTGTTTAAACAAGGTCTGAGAGATCTGGACATATTTTATGACAATTTATAGTGCCATCCATACTTTATAAAAGAAGCTGTAAGTAGCAGTCTGACAGTACAAATGAAAGAATTTTTACATTACTTTAAGACAGTTAAGAATATTTACATGTTTTAGAACAGTTCAGAGATAGGTATTTCTATTAGTTTTTTTTTAAAATGCAGTATACAATGCTTATTTTGCAGTGTTTTGTTTTGTTTTTAAATACTGCCTAAACAGAGGTTCTTCGGACTCAGAAAAACAGTGGAACATACAGATCAGAGGAACTCAGTACTTTCTGTGATCCTTGGTTTATTTACAAGGTGCATGCACTCATCTCCTCCCTCCACTCACGCACATGAATAGCCCCAATATCACAGATTGGTTTCACAGCTGTGGGTTGTGCCTTTTTTTTTTTTTTTTTTTTTATAAACTAGATTTAGCTTTCCCTTTCTGGAAAAAGCACACAATAAAAGAATGGATATTTGCTGTTCCATTCACTGTCTCTAAGAGAAGCAGTTGAATCAGACTGACCATCAGCTACAGAAGAGTATAGGAAAACAGGATGCAGTACATGGAGAAGCTTTAAGATTTGACAGTAGTGACTCAGACTTAGCCCTGAAGGAAACATTTTCATTGTTTGCCAGTGTTCCAGTGTAAAAACCAATTATTGTACCATCTTCGAGTATACTTTTGGAGTGAATTAACTTTTCTCTGCTGCAGTTTTCTTTACAGAAGGACTCAAAGGTCCAGCAGACCCCGAATGTGAATTTAGAAGACAAACTTCAACCTCTCCAATTTGGAAAAAATTAATTCACTGAAACAGGTGTTTTTAATATTTTCCCAAATAAGCCATGGTATAACACAGTACCAATGTCTCCCACATACTGATTAGGCCATCCATGGAAACCTGTTAGTGGAGACATTCTATCACTGTGCACAGTGAAGCAGGAAGGAAACTAAAGCTGAGATAGTGATACATAGTACAGATTCACCACTTAGACTCCTCTGTGCCACCTCTCCCTGCCCACGCTCTGCAGCAGCAGGCTTTCCAGATGTCACCTCCTTTATAGTAATGAAATGAGTTTGAAAAGCAAAAATAGATGACAGAAGGTGGAAAAATTAGATTTTCTCATCTTCCATTCAGGGACATAGGTTGATTGTATCAGAGTGTGTTAATGTCTATAAATGAAGCTTTTTGAAATTAAATCTTTAGTCATTAAACACAGGCAGAAATTGCAAAAGAAGTTCTTGGTTAATTAATCATGGGATGATTTAAATTTTTCTTGGATGCTCAGAAACAAGGTCAGAGGGGAGCTAAAGTTATCCCCTGGTTTTAGAATCACAGAATCAGCTGGGTTGGAAGGGACCTCTGAGATCATCAAGTCCAACCCTTGATCCAACACTGCCGTGGTTACCAGACCATGGCACCAAGTGCCACATCCAGTCTCATCTTAAAAACCTCCAGGGATGGAGAATCCACCACCTCCCTGGGCAGCCCATTCCAGTGCCTGATTACCATCTCTGTAAACAACTTCTTCCTAATATCTAACCTGAACCTCCCCTGGCACAGCTTAAGACTGTGCACTGTTGTCTTACTGAGAGCTGCCTGGGAGAAGAGACCAAGCCCCTCCTGGCTACAACCTCCTTTCAGGGAGTTGTAGAGAGTGATGAGGTCTCCCCTGAGCCTCCTCTTCTTCTTCTTTGTTTGGATAGATACAGCCTCAAAGGTTTTAAGTCACAAAAAGAGGATTTACATCCATCATGAACCAGTGTGCCTACTTTGGAAATAAACTCATTCCCCCTCATTTCTCAAAGCATCCCCAGAAGGTACTCTCTTGAAAGACCCCAAAGATGATCAACATTTACATTCTACTGAGCATTTCCTTTCAATTTCCTCAAGCAGCCTAAGCACCACACAGCCTTAAAGCACTTATTTAAATCAGTTTGAAGACCAGCTCTCATATGGTCCCTTTCACTAATAAAATTAGAAATAGTTTGAGTAGAACATGAAATGCAGGAATGTAAATCTTTCAGGACCACTCTAGACTTGTGTGCAGAGAGAAACAGAGCAGATTAGCAATGCTTCTCTTCAGAGTTTGTTATGCAGCCAAAGTACTAAAGTGACAGCACAGCTGCCTACAAACTTGACTTGAGTCACAAGGGGTTTGTGTTTTTTTCAAGTTACTGTGGTTGGAGGGCTTCTGCTATTAGAGAACAAGCTTCAAAAATAAAACAAACACTCTTTGCATAAGAGTAATAACTCAGTAACCCATGATTTCCATACTACTTATGGGAAAACTCTGTACTACATTTACTGTAGCAAATTATTTGTCAACCATGAAGGTCAAGAAGCCAACTTAAGATATAGAGAAGAGACTCAATATTGAACAGAATTCAACCAGCCACAAGTTTGAGTAAGGCAGTGTGCTTGTTCATGCCAGTCTGAGGAAACAGTGAACACACTCTGGATGTTCAAACAGAGCCCAAAGTTCAGCTGGAACAACAGGATACAGGGGCCCTGGATTAACACAGTCAAATGTTCTGACCAACTTGGCCCACACCATAATCGATAACTTGATATAAACAAAGTGGCAAGATGGAGAACCAGGATCTTCAAAACGAGTGCCCCTGCAGGTGGTGTGATTAACCCTGCTCACTGCAGAGCTTTGTGTGGGAATGCAGAGTCTGACAGAGTTCAGGGTATGCAGTGCATCATACCCAGACCACAGTATGCTCCTCCAGGAAGCCTGATTGAAGGAGTGGGTTGAAAATTCATTTAAAAATCAGTCCAAGTTTCTAATGACATGATGTCTTTTCCTACTGCAATGGCTGCAGGATATAAGGCTCACACAATGACATCACAGTATTAGGAAGAAAAAAGGAAGAAAAAAGTCACACAGTACAACTGAGGTGAGACTTTCAAAAGTGCTATCTAGACTTGAATCTGTTCTCACTCAGCAGACAATAGTTAATAGCTTGCAGAAACCAGTCACAATGTTAAGATTTGTCCAACTTTATCGTTAAAACCTTAAGCCATGAATACAGAAACTATTGAAATTCTTCAGTCAGTAACTACTAGCAGGTCTTGGTTACTTCTACCTAGAACCAAACTACTGCATCATCTCTATATTTGCAGACAACTTATTGATTGTTGTGACTTACTGTAAGGAGTTCAACCTGTGCACATTGTTCCCTGTTACCCTGTGAGCAGACATTTGTTGCACACTGAACCTAACTTTTCTTGAGGCTATTTTCATATGTATAGCAAGAAAGCTCCAAAAAAAATCTGCCAAAGCCACCAAGTCAGATGTAATTAGAGAAACAGGACTCTCTGCTAGAAACATCTAAGGCTGTACTAAGGGAGAAGCAAGAACATTGATCCATTACTTCTGCACTACACCCACTCAAACAGCAGTAAGGATGAGCAGCAGCCAGATCAGAGTATCCACTTTGTGCTCACCTCAAGATTAACAAAGGTATCTTACTGTCTAACTGCTTTTCCTGTGCTTAGACCTGGACCTCTAGGCCCATCCTGGGTGTCCCTATTTAACATGCCCTTGTAGGACCTGAGCACCAGGCAAGCCCCAACAAGCAGTGTTCCTGGCATTCATGAGTGTCAGTGTGTGGGTGCACTGCAGAAGGAAGGGTGGAAATGTGCAGGCAAGGGAGCATGTGGGTAGATGGAAAGAATGGGTACAACACAGAGAATGAGACAGACAGCACTTCCACATGCATTAGTGCAAAACAGATGTAGGTGGGTGAGATGTTTATTGAGGAGAGGAACACTAAAATAGAAACACAAATGGGAAATAATTAATATAACAGCAGGAGGAAAAAAACCCAAAGAGAAGGCATGAAAGTTAAGAAAGGTGATACTAGGTACGTGAATGCAAGAAAACAGAAAAGGAAATAGAAGACTGAGCAAGAACTCATCTGGGAGCATTATCCTCACTAAAAGCAAAAATTGTTGCAATCAAGATGGTCAGCATACATGTTCTAAACTAGCTGGCAATTAAGAGTGAATCCCTAGAAAAGAACAGGTCTGACAATTGACAAATTCAGCAGCTCTGGTATGATATAGCCATCTTCTAATTTTTTGTACTTTTCAATTTTCCTCATCATTTTCTTTTCTGAAAAGGATGTCCAGCCAATGATCAATTCCTAGGTAGCACATCCCCTCATGACACTAAAGCTGTTCTGTGCCCATACAGATGGCAACACAAGAAATTCAAAGGAACAAGGCCCTTTCAGAAGCCGTGTCAACCTGCCTGTTCCAACTATATCTCGGTTTCCTGCTGATCTCAGCGTCTCACCCGTCTGCACAAGGAGTCTTTGAGGCTAAATGGGAGCATTCATCAATGGCTCTGCAGAGTGTCCACAGAGCCTGCACCCACATTCACCCTTCACAAGGCCAGTTTGAGCTGAGGAACACCACAGTTCAACCTCCTCCTTCAGAGTGGTACCAGATGACCTCTAGTGGAACATAGATGCAATAAAAGGAAGCTTATTATTTTCGTTAAATCACAGTATTTCAGTGAAGCTGCACACCTGGTTAATGACTAAAATTTCCACTCCTATGAGCTTTAAAAATAGAAGTATATAGGTAACATTCTGGGTATCAAGCTATAAATGATGGTAGTGAAGAGAGCTGAGTCAGAAAGAAATTGTAAAATCATATTTGCAACAAGTTTAATGAAGTAGGAACAGGTTTGAATGGCAGTAGTTCTGTCAAGAGCAAGAAGAATCCTTGTAGTGGCTGGGAGATACAGAGATGGCAGCCAGGAATGTACCCACAGCCCTTCAGGGTCTCTCAGGTTTCTGAGGGCTTCCCACCCAAACAGATTCTCTGGTTTTACAGTTCCTCTACACTGATCCAAGGACACATTTTCCAGCAAGTCAGTCACCCAATGCTAAGGGACTCAGGCAATGCTAAGTGCCTGTGGATAACCATCACATTTCAAATGATGCTTTAGAGCACGGTCAAGAATACAACAAAACTGCATATATGAAATAAGCAACAAGTCCTGTACCTAAATATCCTCCCACTGTACAAGTCAAGAGAGGTTTGCAAAAGTATTTTCTTCAACTTAATAGTAAAAACAAACTTAGAGAGAAACCCCCAAAACAAGTTTATTTCAATTCAAGAAACATTACACTGTTTCTTTATGTCTGCAATATGTAAAAGAAAAATATGTGAACATAAAGTCATTAGTTACTGATCCTCAGTCTCTGCACAATTTAAACCTACAACACTATGTCATATCTGGTCATATATGATCTCCTGAACATCATTTGATAGAAAAAACAGCCCTAAATAGTTCATTATCATTAATTTTAATATTGAGAATTTAGATGCGCTATCATTTCATGCCAATGAAATTTATTACAAAAATAAGATAGATTTAGGCTTTTGCAAAAGAACTTGCACACGTACGTATCTATACATACAAGGTTTTTACAAAACATACATAAATCAAATAGTTAAATACTGGTTCAAATCACTACTGGAGACTATCAACATAATTGGGATTTTCATTCTGTAACTTCTCCAGAGCCAACATTATTAACGTGTTGCTTTTTTTCTTATTTAATTTTAAGTAGTTCTACAAATGAAATTGTTTATAGCCATTTTTAGCTTGTCAAGTTCCAGCCCTCAGATGCTTTTAGCATATAACTGCCTCTATATGAGACATCAGGAGTATGATGTTTGAGGAGGTATGTCAGAAAGTCAAAACATGTCACTATTGTGGTTATTTGAATAATCAGCTCAGTCACATTGCATAGATATTTGCCCCTTCTCATTCCCAATATAGAAATAGAATAAAATACTCCAAAATCCTGTGTAAAATGATGAAGAATACAAAATAAGATTTAATGAAATAGCAACCCATAGAAAATAGATCGCATGGGGATATTTGTCCTTGCCAAATAGCAAGGAGCCAATAGCACAGGCCAAGTCTCATGTGTCTGGTGCTGCCCTGCTCAAACACAAGGTTCTGCTGTGGGTGAGCACACCACATACATTTCCTCCCTAGCAGAACCCTTACTGTGGGGAAATTGGTGTACATCCTCACACACAAAGGCTGCATACCAGTAGGGTGAGCTGCAATAAAATAAATGAGTGCACTGTATTATTGTAGGCTCAAGCTTCAACTGAAGTTCCAATTCTACACAGCTCATGCTTTGCCTAGGAGGTTCTGTAAAAAGAAAAGAAATGAGTCAGAACAGAGAGACAAGATTGAAAGAAATATCACTGCACACAACTGGGCTGCCAGATGGAGCAGGGAGATGACCAACCTTGCCCTCTCAACACTGTCAGTCTGCACTTTATAGGCACTGGCAAATCCTCAGAGATCACAAGTCACAACTACCCCAGGAAGAACAGAAAACTCCCTAAAAATATCCCCTTCCATGACTAATTTGCAGCAATTAGTTGAGGTAGCACTTACTCTCAAAGCCCCAATATCACTAGAAACAAATCTACCACTGGCACAAACAGCAACTTCAGTGCTATTGCTCTGCACAGCTGCCTTGAAACACCTGGTTAGAGAAGAATAAGCAAAATATAGATAACCCAAGTCCCAATTTAAAAGGAGGTCATAATCTGGGCAACAGCTATGAGAAGAATGACAGGGGACCTCATACAAGTTTAAAGAGAATTCTGGTCTAACATCCCTCAGATGCTGTGCAAGAGCAGGTTGACCAGTTAAAAGCACATAAAGGCCTGACACTAATGGGTCAGAGCAGAAAATAAAGCTTCACTCATGGCAGCCCAAAGTGCTTCATAATGCTCTCCTGTAGGAAGATGAAACTTGTTTTCAATGCAATGCTTGTGCCTTTTGTCTCATTTCAACATGGACTTTAGATTTCATATAAAGAACTTTGGACTCTGATGCACCACTGAGAGTCTGTTTATACAGAAATTATCTTGACATCTCTACTGATCAGCAGTAATGACATGAAACTGTGCTTTACTTCATTGAAATCTTGCATGTATTGTCCAAGTTTTGGGAGTAATGTTTTCCACCCCTTAATCAAAGGAGCTTTTTCTGGTAGAAACCACAGCAACTGTTTGCCCAAGTATGTATAAAAAAAGGAGTCAGGCACTAACACAAGCAGCACAGGCACAGCCAAAGGGTACTAAGACTATCTACACTAGGAGAAAATGATGAAACAAAAGAACAAGTCAAGAAATTTGGAAAATTACCCTTACAAATGGAACTGCTAAATTAAGTTTTTTAAACAAGGCAAACAGGAAGAGTTTGTGCAAGTATAAGATTTCATACTCTGATATATTAAAACAGCAAAGTATAGCAAAGGCAGGGAAATAACTTTTCATGCCGAGAGAAAAAGAGGTATGTCATCATAGCAAAGGCATTCATGTTTGAAATGTTTCTGATGTATAAACAACTTTATCCCTATTTATATATGAATATTTTCTGTAACAGTGCAAAGTAAGTTGAATAACATTAGAGGCAATTAATTAAAACTTTAATATAGCAGTTTCTCTCTGAGGGCTAGCTGAAAGCTAGCTGTGTACTAAAAACTGTGGCATTAGGTAGTTTACAGATTCATTGGCACAGCATAAAGGTGGTGAAAAAATCAAAATGCATGTTGTAATTTGAAAAGTAAACAGATCTTGTTCTTTGATATACTAAATCAGTTTTCCTGATCTTTCTCCAATACAAAACATGTTAACAGTTAAATGGTCATTTCCAGATCAGTACTGCTTTTATGTTTTACAGACATGAATCACTTCAGCACTTGGATTCAAATATTATCAGTCAGGCAATTCCTTTTCCAAAAATCTTGCAGCCACGTGACTTTGTTTGATTACAGGTCCTGCAGGAAGCACAGGTCCTACACGTTAAAAGAACTTATGGCCTTGTTGCAATAAAGCCTCATAATGAGCAAAGAGAAAGGATTCTACACGTCATTTATACAGATTGGATGAAAAGAGTTCCCGTGATCCAAGTCTAGCTGAACTCTGCAAAGATGTATTGAGTAGTTAAGATGTGATTTACCATTTACAATAGACATTAATACAGGTAAAGTTACAGGCAGCACTTGTGAAGATCACATGATCCAAACCCAACAAACTGCTCAAGGGATGTTGTAGCTTTCATACTAGTCCTGTCTTATTTTAGGGTTAAAACTATGGTCAGTTAAACTAGGGTTTAACACTATGGTCAGCAGAAACACACAGCATCTCACTAGTGAAACATATGCTATGCTTCAGTGGAAAAAAGATGTTCCAGAGAACTCTGGAAAAGATATAATCAGCATGCTCTGTTCCTTGGTCTACTAGGAGATGAGTAACATAAGAGGAGAGAACCACAAAGCCCTGGATGTGTATGCTTGACAAATGTGTGTACTCAACAACCCTGGGGAATAATATTTGCATAGAGCCTCTCACTCACATTAAAATGGCTCCTCAGAACAATAACATTTCCTTACACAGAAGTAACTTCATGCAGAAAACACCTGAAGAAAAAAATTACTGACTAACAGTTTGAATTTAGATGGAAGTAGCTGAATTAGATTACATTACATTGCTTAATCTAATATTTCTTGAGGATTTCTGTATAGCAGGCAACCTACATGAGTTTCTTCAGGTTTCCAAACAGCCACAAATGCTGTATGTCATTTATATTTCAGTGAATAGAAGACTAAGGATTGCCACATGAAAACACCCAAAATAGATGGCATTGGGTAAAATAGTCTAAACTAAGGTGATAAGTAATAATCATATGCCAGAATTTAAATGTATAACTTCATCTTAAATATAGAATATTGTGTAGTTTTAAAAGACACTCTGTTTTTAGGCAGAGGGTGAGATAAGTAAATACTCACAAAACAAATAGGAAGTGACAAAGAAACAGCAGAGAACATAGTTCAGAGAATTCCAAAGCAGGCAACAGGCAGTGGCCACTGGCAATCCTATAGGGCAGAGTTATGGAGTTTCAATATCCCGTAGGAAAAGTACTGGGTAAGACTCAAATAAGGTAAAATTCAATATAGATGTCAGGGAAAGAAGGAAAATAAGATGAAAGGCAAATGTGCATAGTTCACAAGTTCAGAAAGCTGGAAGATACAGCTTTGTCCTGTGTTTTATTGTGTGTTTCAGTTTGAAGGAAAAAAAATTGGTTCTAGGAGTAATATGTGCCAGTCAAACCCAAACCTGAAAGAAACTCTGACTTTAGATAAATAAAACTATTGTTTTGATTTCAGGCAGGTCTATACAAACTTACTCACTGTCCTGTGAAAACTTACCAAAGTATTGGCATTGCTTGGAAACCAAAGGAGAAGCAATAAACATTCTCCATGCCACAAGATATTTTTTAAATTTTGTCTTTTCTAGACAAACATATTTTTAACTGCCTCATTCCTAACAAAAACTTACACCCTTTCTTATGGATATCATCTCTATACAAAAACAAGTTTTATATGATGTTTTATTGACTTTGAGATACATGCTGGACAAATATCAGTGTTAATCTCTGACAGTTAACAACTTAATCAGCATTGTCCAGTTTACATTGAGCTCTGATCTCTCATCCAGGTCACTCTGAACTTTCAGGGAGAAGACTGCTAGTTTCCTTCTGCTTTGGGTCAGACTCAACCTTCTAATCTCTTTTCACAATTGAGAGAGCTAAAAGGGAGAATTATTAACATTTCTATTCTTCCCTAAGAGATATTCACTGGACTGCTTAAAGATAATTTTTAATTTATTTTTTTTTAAGTTCTCATATGTTACAAAAATATATTTTGGTCAAATGCTTCAGACACGACTCACACACAGAGATCAGATACATAAAATAAGAATACTGTTAGAACTGATTGCACTGCTATACGTACAGTGAATTTTAAGTTTTTATTTAAGAAGGCCCCAACTGAGCATAGCAGATTCAAGACTCACATGTTTTCCATGTTTAGAAGAATGAGCCCAAACGCCTGTTGGCTTTGCAAGATATTCAGAGCAGAAGAAAATGGGATCAGTTCTAAGTAAGTAAAGAGGAGAGTTATGTTCTGCAATACGTGCAGCTGAGTAAGAGACACAAAACCCTCAAAATTCACAGTGGAAGTTTTCTTTGTAAGCTTAAGATCATGCAAAAGGGTGCGACATCTTCCCAACTGCCCCAACCTGGTGCCTCCTGGACAAGGACTTCTGGACCACAGTGTCGAGGGAAGCCACTCACAGTGGAGGGTGTACAACAAGTGAATTATAGCTCCCACAAGACATTACAATTTAAGTTTTGAAGCTATAAAGCTGTAGTTCTTTTTGTGGAATACTAAATTTTTTTTTCAGTGTAATACGTATTCTTCAGCAAATTAAATCATGCTGCAGATCCGTGCAGCAAGACTCTTACTATCAGCACGACAGCTATTAAAGTTGCATTAATACAGATCATAACTCATGTTCATATTCCCTTGTTGTCTTTCTCATTTTCCCAATTTTTAAAGGAAAGTAAAAAGGTAAAAAGCTTTTCCTCTGTGTCAGCTGCCCCATGGGGCAGTGTTCTTTCTGCTTCACAGATTAATGGTAAAGACAAATAATCAGAAATGGAAATAAGACAGCTCTACTGATGATGTTCAGTGAGACAGATCTGATTGTCACTCATTCTATATACAAGTGCCATTGCTGACAGAGGTGAAAAATTATCTGCGTCAGTAACAGTGAATATGACTCAGAAATAGCTCTTAAAGAGAAAAAAAAGAAATCATTTAAAGGATTCTCACTCCCCACAACAACACACTTCATGAGTTTATGCAGAGAGAAGGATAATAGCTCATGAGAATGAAAAAGAAAATAACTATTTTACTGGCCAGAGTTGCTAGAGAGTTATTGACAATACAGTTCAACAGTGGTAACATTTCTCTTATTGTGTATTTCTTTGAGGAGGAAAGCCTGACAATATCTGTGAGTCACAGCATGTACTTTTTCCGAGAAAGATAATTATATCAAATTAAAAATAAATTAATTGGTCATCACCAATTAAAAAAGGTACAAAGCTACTAATGGCTGTTCTGCAGCAGAAATCTACACAGCATTATGCAGCACTTGTAACAAATTTTAATTTAGATTTTTAAGAAGTGCTGTGTCAAAAAAAAGCTGTTGCCAGAATTATAGTTAACATGAAAACTAAATACTCAATGAGAATGGATCTTCCTCCAGGTTTGGCTGGCACATAATCCCTTGTGCTTTCTTCTACTAATATAAGCATAAGAATTTTTTCCAAGTTACCAGCATTGATGTCCTAAAACTGCAAGGCTTAAAAATCAGTTGGTGAAAATGGAGCTATGTGCACTCAAATGGAGCTACTGCCCTCAAACATTTGTTTTTCCTTAAATTGTTTAGTCTCTCACCTCACTACTTCCATGCTCCTTCCCAGAATCAGGCAGGAGACTCCTACAAGCTTATGGACTTATTGCTTAAGAATAGCAAACATAAAAGTAAAAATCTGATTTTAGTCACCTCCAAGATCTGTCTAGATTAGTAATAATGTGTCATTCTGCATTGTAAACAGACTAGAGAGAGATGGAAAGTACCCTTGCAGCTAAGATTGCATCAGCCTTTCATTATTTACCTTATGTTTAGAGCTTATATTCATCTCTTGGCTGATAAGTCAGCTTAGATGTTAAAGGCCTTTAAATATTACAATAAGATCTTGTATCCTTGAAGACTTTGCTACTAAATACAAACTTCAGTATTCCCCAAACTCTGTGGGGATTCCTGTCCCAATGAAGTTGCTGTCTAGAAAGCTAGTAACTTGTTGTGCTCCTCCTAAGCACAATTTAAATAGGTGAATGCCATTTCTAGAGGAATTATATGGAACACCTTTAAATGGCAATATATCTGTTGCAGCAAGAAAAATATTTGTGTCACCATAATAAGCACAATATTTAGGACACACAGAAAGTCCTTTTACAATGTAAGTTTCACACAGATCATACTTAAATTAGGGGACAGATTTTCAACGGTGTAATATATTTTTTTAATACCTTGAACTGTAGCTAATCCTGTAATAATGCTCTCCTTTTTTCTGAAGTGTGTCTTTGGAGGAAGTGCTACAGTCATCCCAGTCTTTTGAAAAGCTGGTAACAAGGAAATGTAAGTAACTGTGTGTTTGCATCCCAGATGGATTACTGAAAAAAAAGTTCCCACAAAGCAAAAATCAACAACTCATGTTGTATAATATATGCTGCCTTATATGCAACTAATGAAAAACAACTGTATGTGACATGCTTAGCATGCATTGCACTAAAAATAAATGTAGCATGCTGTAAATGCTTTCCCAAACTTGCCATTTCTGCATTCACTCATAATTCTTCTAAAGACATATGATGAGGGCAGGTTTATCTGCTATATCCCCACTTAGAGCACTGAATAGCAACCTATATTAGCAAAAAAGTGAAAGAAAATTTGACTTGGGAAATCCCATGTATGGCAAAGGCACTGTGTCTAATAGTACCTCTGTGCAGGGTGATGCCATGGACATTAATTCCCGTATTCAGATATGGGAAGAACTGTAGCTGCAGTAGCAATTCTGACCTTTCCCACCCCAGCCTCCCTCTGCCTCACAGAGGGCTGAGAGCTCTCCCACATTTCTCATATGGCCAGCAGTCTGGAACATCACTGCTTTTTTTTTTTTTTTTTTTTAAATATTGACGAAAATGTTACATCACAGCACAAACTTATAAAAATTATTCCTGAAGACTGACATTATTTTCAAACTACAGACAAACTACGAAGAGCAAGCAGATTAACAGACAGAACTTCTAACTATAAAGATTTTGCCAGTGAGAGCCTTAACAGGAAACAAATTAGTATGTTACAGTTTGCAGGGAAAGCACAGGGAGAAACTCCACAAAAGAAAACAGTTTGAAGAGACACAACCACAGCAGCAGGCACACGTGTGATCACCACTACTGCCAGATGATAGACAGTGTTCAACATCTTCAGAAATATGAAAGCCCAGAGTGCTGCACAAGTAGGAAAGCTTGCTTTAAATAAAACACTTGTATCTTCCAGCAGCACTCAGAACGCTGCCCTTCTTAAAATGCCTCCTTCATTGTTCTTGGATGGCACTACTCGTTGAGTTTTAATTAATTTCAAAGCTTCATGACATCAAGAAATGCAAAGGTGTGCTCACATAAAAAGACAGACTCTAAAGCCAGTGGATTTGCAGCTCTTTATGAAAAGTGGGCAAAGTGTTTGCCTGTGTTGGATTTACTTTGAAAGCACATCTCACAACTGCAAGCACCATTTCCACTGTTGTGCCACCGAGTGAAGCCTCATAAATATTCTGCTAGATAGAGGCATTTTAGCAACTCTGTCACCTAATTCTGTGCAAAGCAAGCCTCAGGAACTTAATCTTTGCCAAGGTCCCACTAATTGCTCCTGTCAAACTCCATGCCACGTGTTTCAAAGACATCCTCAGGTGCAGAACCACTTATTTGCCAAAGAAAGAATTATTTTAAATGTTCATATCATCAAGGAAAAAGTTATTGTCTTCTATTTTACTGAGTGCTTTTCCCCCTAGATTCTTACAGCACAAAAAATGGTCTTGGTTTTTTACTCAGATCGTGGTTATTTGTTAATACTTAGATATTTTCTGTAAAAACTTAGAACTGGAAATTAGGAATACTTGTAAGTCTTTGGATATTTTTTTCACAGAGTCCAGAATGAACAAAGCTTTCCATGCTCTGCCCCTGTATACTGAAATGCCACTGAAGTTAAAGGGAGCACGGCACATGCAGGAAAATGCAAGGTTGAAGTGTGGGGGTGAGATAGGGTGATTAATTGCCCATTTGACATAATCTAATAATATTTATATATTATATTCTATAAATACAATATTTGTAGGTGTACAATCAAAAATTACACTGCCTTGTAAATATCCCTATTGCCTCCAAAGGCCTTTAAAGGTAATGCAAATATACAGGTTATATAAATTTGGCTTCTAAAATATTTACAGATGGGCCTCTGATCTGCAAGATCTACTTGAAGACAGAACACAGTGATGAAAATACAGAATTGTGGCTTGCTTGTGAAGCTTATAAGAACATGTCAGAGGAGAAGGATCTCCATGGCCAGGAAGCTTTTTATGAGACGTATTCAACCCCAGGCTCCCAAAGAGGTGACAAAATATCATGAGCTCTTTATTTTCTCTTACAGAAGGGCCTGATGTGTCATGCAACAAAGAACAACATTAAATGCCTTGCACCTCTTATATTAAAGAGAGTGAAAACTATTCATCCTCCCCAAACCTCTTTCCCAAATTTTAATACTTGACTCTACATCTTGTCTATAGGTAAATCTTTCACCTATATCCACCAAGAATACAAAAGGCACAAGTTCTTAGATCTGTCCTGTTCTCCTTAGCATCAGATCCATTGATATAACTTCAAGAGATTTTGGATTATGGCACTGCAGCATATACATATATATATTAGTCTGGTCTTTGCAAGAGTAAATATACATGAACAAAGTCAAAACTCTACCCTTTGTAAAACGGGCTAAAAGAAAGATTCCAGGACAGATAACCTTTTTTATTCCTGCTTCCAGTAGCACAAGGTTTAGGGAAAACAGAGCAGATTTATATATAAAATGTCTGATTTTTCTCCCCTGACAAGTGGCTATAGAAAAAAGTCATTCCTGCTCAGCCAGTAATGCTCTATGACCTTTAACCATTCCTGCTTATTACTCTCCTTGCAAAAATAAGCCAGTACTGGCTTTTACTGCCACTGCTTTTGGCAGGCTGACATAACCAGAGAATCATGCTAAATTATTTTTTGGTTTATGTGTAACAATAAAGTTATTATGGAGTCTCAAAATGCAGCCTCCCTGCCAGCATTGAAGGACAAGCCAAACCCAAATCAGCTGGATTCCCAAATGTTGGCTGAGAGCAGTTGCTGCTTTAAATGATTAAACCACTTGCACAAATCCAAAACTTTAAAATTTTAAAGTTCCCTCTTTTGGTTTTAAAGGCCAATTGGCAAGACAGTGCATTCTTGTCCCTTTTTTTTTTTCTGATTTTATTTTTAGCATGAGCAGCTATAGGAAACTCAGCAAGACATTTGCAATTCCAAAAGAGAAATGTCAGTTTTGCCAACCACAAATTAATTAATGAAAAGTCAGGGCTTAAATCAGGACATTTAAAAATAAGCTGTGCAATTTTTTTCTAAAATAGCGTGTAATAGAATCTTGCTATTGGTATTTGGTTTTTAAGTCTTCAGGACACACTGCTTTCATATATTCTTGATATTCACTATTAATACAAGAACTAGGTACCACTCTAAAAAAACTAGATGCTCATGAGGATTTAAAACCAGTTTATATTCAGATTTCAGCAGCATATAAAAAGGTGCCACTCAAATGACTCCTCTGGAAGTGCAAGATCTCAGTCCATGAAAGACATCAGCACTAACCAAATCTCCTCTGAACACTAACAGACAAAGTGAAGCTGAAAATAAACAATGTAATTCATCATGAGCTGATGGATTATCAAACATTTCCTTTTCCCTGGTGTATTTGCTGATCACTACACCCTTCTGCTGTTACACACCTGCAGAGCTTCAATTTATCTGCTACAAGCCATGTATTGCAGCAGAAAAATTCTAGGAATTAAAACTTTTCCTTAACAAGGTTTGTATACAGGCTCAGTTTTATCTATCCTAGAGATCAGAACAATTTTAGACATTGTTTTCCACTGGTAATGTGCACCTTCACACACTTGGACTCATTACAAATCAAAAGTCAGGCTTCCTCCTACAGAATCTAATCCTAGATCTAGGAACAACTCTTAGCAAATGAAAGGTTTGTTTTCAGTTCTGAATTTAGATTATAAAATACATAACAAGATATAAATAGAAGGCATTCAATACAGATCCCCTGAATTCAATGATCCTTCCCCTTCCTTTGTATATATTCAGAGATACCTTAGTGGTGTTGCTTTCTGTTTCAGATTAACACTGACAGCCCTGCGAGGAACGGGATCATGAGGAATATCCAAGAGCCAACACAACCCTGCTTTGATGAAGCACAGAAAATAATTTACATGCACATGGAAAGAGATTCTCATCCACGACTTCTTGAATCACAGTTCTACCAAAAACTCAAACACAGTCTTCAAACTAATGGCAAACAATTCAATGGTAAGTTAAAGAAATGGTTGAAAAATTAGAAAAGGTTCTTCTGGTATGCAAGTGTTTCAGATTTTAAGTAGACAGGAGAAATCAGACAATAGATGAATATTATTACTGATCCATTCAATTGTTCTGTTGATACTAGAATTCATGAGGCATTATCTTCCCCATTCCTTCTAGAAACTAAAAGGTTCATTTTGGGAGGTTGGTTTCCTGTCCCCCAAGTCCATTCCACATATTCCCCCCCCCAGCTGGAAGAAGAGAGGGTCCTTTTCCCAAAATAGATTTATTGTTAACTGCTACAGATCTTTCTCTTGCTTGATTGTTCTTTTGTGTTACCAGATGCAAGGCAATAACACTGTATTTCCTCAGATCATATGATTCATAAAACAGTAACTAATGGCAGCAGCAATAACAAATCACTGCTTTTATCACTTTCATTAACAGCACTTGAACGAGCTCAGGTACACTTTTCCACTGGCAGACAAAACTAAAAGGCATTTGCTCACATTAATCATTCAAAGCTACTGTTGAAAAAGGTAAAACCCTTAGAAATAGCTAAATTGGTAGAATTCTGTCTCTTTCCTTATTTATTTGAGAAGAATAAAAACAAAATTAAAAAAATTAAGTAGGCAACTCTTCTAACATTAAATTTGGCAAGATTAAAATGCAAATTAATAAAACCACTATAGCAATTAACCGTATTCAACCCTGGAAACTGTTGACCTATGGAGGCACCCAGGAAAACAACCATACTGAACAGATGGTCTGGGGGTTTATTGGGTTTTGGTTTGTTTTTAGAAGAGCTGACAATTATATAATTTTTTCTTTGTAAATATGAGCCGTGTTAGCCTCCATTCTTGATAACAGCCTTGAAATTCATACTTTATTATTATACTGCTGTTTTCATGAGATTTACATCCACTCTCTTGGTATATAGTTGATAAGCATAGAATAAAAAATGCAGATTGCAGATCAGACCTATGAAACAAAGTAAAAATCTGCTTATAATCAGTCAGTCAAACCAAAGCTGTAAGAATAGCACAAGATTATACTTTCGGCGCAGATGGGTGGTGAGAACATACAATGTCTCTTCATTGTACAATCAACAGACTTCAGAGAATAAGTTGTGAGGAGGCTTTTCTCTCAGGTTCTCTCAATCAATTTTGTACTTCCATTTTAACCCTAGATATTTCTACTTTTAAGTCCCAAAAAATAAATGGCAGGCAGTGTCACTCTAAGTGTAGCAACGAACAATTATACAGAACTTGGTACTGTAGACAACAGATTTAAACAAACTGTGAGCAGAAATGTTTATCACCAGTTACAGGGCAGATGAGAATGTTTGGGACCTTGCAACCTCAGAGGAAAGGGAAATGACTGCAGCATTTCCAAGTATTACCAAATGTACAGTACTGTTGCAATCACAGGGCCCTTCAGAAAATGACGTTTGGTCTAATGTTCGCTAAACAGTGGGAAGAGTGCAATGCAAAAAGTCTTCCAAAAAGAACATTTTGCTGCACATTCCAGTGAGCTGGAATCCATGGCTACAGATCAGAGCTGTTTCTTGGCAAAGACTGCATCCTAACACAGGCTTACCTACAGTCTCCTACAAAAAAAGCTTCACAGAGGTGGTAATATGGTAACCTCTCTCAGCAGAATTACCCATTTAATAATTATCAGCAGCACAGTCTTAAGATGCTTTGATATCAAAATATTCAACTTCAAGAGCTAAAACATTTTAGAAAACCAAACTTTTAAAAATTCAATTTTAAAATAGCAGACCCATCTCAGGGTCTGATTAAAATGCACAAATGATTCTAACTTTTTTTTTTAGATTAAAAAGAAAAAAGAAACAGGTGAAGCAATGTAGAAAGAAAGATAAAGAAACACAAGAGGAGCAAATTATGTATTCAGGAAACTAATCATGTAGCTGAGCACTCTTTTAGATGTTATACATCATAGGTGTGCAGATTCCGAGAACTAGGAATTCTCATGACACCAGAAATAAGATCTCAGGCACTGCAGCCAAATTGTGCAATTGGTTCTTCAGAAAGGAATGTAAATTAGAAAGAGCATCATATTATGGATTCCAGGCACGTCGTCCCACTGACTTTCATGCGTCTGCATGTCTTTACAGGAACAGTGACATGGAATCATGAAGTGCACTGCAGACAGTCAGTATTATGGACACACAGATTCTGTCTTGACTCAGCTACATGAACACTTTATAGCACATAGTGCCCCTTGGGATATCTAAGGCTTCTCCTACGACTAGTAGGTCTGACACTGCCCACTGCCTGCTGGTAAGTGGATGCCAGAGATCCTAGAGCATCTCAGGAGGATTAGATGCCTGTGTTTACATAACTCAAGCCCGATTTCTTCACTATATTAGCTAAAGGTTTCACATTTGTTAGACTTTATCCACCTCTGCCATCTTAAATCATTTACTGAAGAACTGTTTCATCTATAAATGTATTTTCTCTCCAAAACTGCCATGGTAGTTATCTCAAGTGTCCTGTATCTCAGATTTTGCTCAGCTCAAATTATAATGCTACTATTCAGGGACTAAGAGCAGCTCCTTACTGCAAAGACATGCATCTCACACAATTGGGAAATGGGATAGGTCTAGTCTGAGAAGTTTACCCAACTAGGGGTTTTTAACCATGTCAAACCTCCACTGATGAGCCACAGCCCACCTTCACACCCATAGCTCTCTAGTGCTACTTCTTCTCTCTGGATTTCTGCATTAGGTGCACAAATCTGAGGATGGGGGGAAAATCCTGAGGCTTTACAGCAAAAGAGCAGGAAAACAGGGCTGCAGTTCCTCTTCCACAAACCCATCCCCCTGTAAGTCACTGTTACTGGACCCTCTAGATCCACAGCCCGCACTTCTTAATGGGAAACAACTCAGAAGCCAAAACCTAAAACTTGTAGCAAAGACTGTATATGAGTGTTGCCTTCCTGCCCAGCTGTGAAGAGCAGCAGCTTTGTAACTGTGGTAAGAGTGCTCTGCCAGGCTGGTGACAAGTCTTAAGGTGACACCACAGCTGGCAGATAGCATTTCATAGGCACTGAAAGTGCCGATAATCAGAAATGACAGATTGTCACTGTATTTGCTCAGTTCTGAAGGAACAGGGCATTCATCTAACGACAGAATTAATCTGTTACCTCTTTGTTGTCCTGGATTGTCTGTCTCACTAGCCTCCCACTGCTAAGTCAAAACCTGCCCAGAACATCCATCCTTAAGGTTGTTGCTACACATAGCACCAGTCAAGGCAAATAGGTTTTTCTCTCACACTCCTTATCTGCAAATGGTGATTCCAGTAATCACTTTGGAAACAACAGGTGAGTAAATATGAACCAGAATTTTTTTCCCCCCCTTGACGAAGCACTTACACAATTATTTCACGGAGGTATTTCCTTACTACCATGACGTGACCTGCCTTGCTTTTGGTTAGATAAAGAGAGTACAGGACTGTAACTTTATTTGCATAAAAATACAGGGAAAGGACTCTCAAAAGTTCTAAAAGCAGTTTTCAGACACTTGAAATTATAAAGATTTATCATTCACAACACATGACCCAGTCAGTTATTAATGAGTCATTCAGTACCATGGCAGACTACATCAATTCTTAACAGTAGTAGTCAGCAATATTTTCTATTAATTACTCTCTACCAATGAATACCTACTTATTTTTTAATATCATAATTCAAAGAGTCCACAATCAATGAAAAAGTTCAAAAGGAATAAATATATAAAAAAATACAGATTGCAGGTCAGACCTATGAAACAAAGTAAAAATCTGCTTATAATCAGTGAATCATTATCCCTGTTCCTTCACTCAATTTTGTCTGTTGCTGACATAATCTTATAAAAATGAAAGAGGATTTTATAATTAAACATGTAATCTCATTTCAGTTCAGATACCAACACATAAATTACTTGTTTATTCCTCATTATTTTCTTTACTCTCTCACTACTTTTCATTTTAGCTGTATTTTTGCAACAGTTCCTGCTGATGGACACCCTGCTCTTGTTTTCTAGAACATATTTTCCTTTATATATCTATCTCAGCAGTTCTACAAATTCCTTCCCTTCCAATCTGACTCCCCTTTCTTTTTACATTCAGTATTTTTTTTTTAAGCATATTTAACACTCACATATTTCAGCATATTTTAGAGGGTTTGGTGTTTGTTTTAAATAACGTAAGGTTTTACAACATTGGTTCCAGATCAGCATCTATCACTTCCAGCCCTTTTGGACAAGCTCATACTCTCTCAGGAGTTACCTTGATGCTACTTTAAAAAAGACCTCTCTCCACTCTACCCATACTGAGCCTTCCAGAACACTCTCCAGCACCACCACAGTCTCTTCATAACCAGCCCAGATAACATGTCCAAAGCACCAGTAATACTCCAGCACCCAAAAAAGCCCTCCCAGAAATGCTGTTCATGGACATTCCTGCAGTCCCACCTAAACCACAGCAAGGTGTAACTGTGGCAGCTCCCTGCTGCTCAGAGGGAGTGCTGCCCATCCAGCCCACGAGTCCAAAGGGCTCCTTGATTGACTCAGAGGTCTCCTCACAAGGACTAATTACAAGACTGAAATGATGAATAGGACATTATCAAATATAATTCCAGAACACAAGCATGGCAACTGACCAAATTACAAGGGGGAGATTCTAGTTAAACTTTTATTGCTGCTACTTCAGCATGGCAAGATAAAATTGCTCAGAGGATAATAAGCCTGTATTGTCTTTACAATTGTAGTACACTGGATGAACAGTTCACTGACATTTAAAACAGGTAGTTTTACATTTCTAAGTATTGAAGAGTGGGTGAAATCTACATCTAGTGTCAATTACAGACGTGATAAGTTGCAAAACAACAGTTACCAAGATAATTATGTTCTGCCTAGTTCTGCTTCTCTAATAAACTTCTAAAAGATACAGCGTTACAAAAACTTTTTCAGCATGATCAGAAATGAGATCAAACAATGAAGATTAAATCTAGCAAAGAAATTACCTGTCTTAACAGGTCAAAGTTTTAACAGAATATGTTGATAGTTTTGCCTCCAGTAACTTAGTTTGGACTTACTGATTGTTGTGCAGTGATACATGAAGCTAATTGTCCAGATAATTCAGATAGTTCTTCTTACAGCTTTTGAAAAGAATTCTTCCAGTTTCTGTATCTGCACTGGGCCTGACAGCCATTTTGGTGATAAAAATAGCTTTTCTACCCAGCATCTAGTGGTTTGAAAGTGAAGCCAGCTAGCTGGAGTATATCTACAGCACCAGTAGAAAGGTGTTATCTACTCCACCTGCACTTCACATCAACAGAAGAAAGACGATTTCCAGTGCCAAGAGCTACCCAACCCCACTAGCAAAAGTTTAGAACCATTGCTGAGAAACTGTTTTGACAAGAGCAAATCTCATGACTCTGAGGCAGTTAGACTTTAGCAGTGATGTAACTTGGAAGGATTTCTGGACAGAGAGGACCAGGTTCTCATATATTTACATCATATTAATGCTGGTAGTCCTTATGGAAAGCCCTAGGGTGTTAGCACATGCTGCTTTAAAAAAAAAAAAAAAAAAAAAAGAATTCATGAAAGAGTAACAGAGTTGGAAAGCCAGCAGGTAAGAAACTTAATTAGACGTAGGGGAGTACCAGGTTTGCTGGTGAAATATTGCCCCAAATGAAACAAACAGCAGAAAGAAGTCTGAGAGAGGGCCAGCTCACCTCAACCTGACCTCCTCCCCTCCACACCCCTATTTGGCCACAGCCCACAGCCTTAGACAGCCCACTGCCAGCCAGGACAAGCACTTGGGAAGAGTCCCTGGAGGTATCCCAGGAGTAACCTGCAGGACAACTCGATGTGTCACCATCAGCACAGGCTCTGCTGGGGCTCCTTCACCTGCTACAACCAGCCAGATAAACATTGCACCCAATAAGGAGGGCAACCTCACAAGGGTCATACTTCGTGTCATCCATCAGCTACAGAAGTGTTTTAGGCGTTATTACCATCCAGGTAATGGTAATTTTTAAGTGTTCAAGGAAATAGGGTTAAAAACTGAGTCATATGAATAAAACTCAGCTCTTTATTAAGATAGATTCTTTTAAAATTTCCAACTAAAAACAGAGTATCCACATTACCACATCAAGCCATCTTAAATTACAGCTTCTATTTCAGTAAGAGTGCATAATTCTGTATTTTTATATTAGAAAAGTATTTTTAATACGCACAGCTTAAAAACCCACGAAACAATCAGTCATAATCATTTATGACTGATATTTAGAGAAGCAAACTGCACCAAACATACAAACATAAATCAGAAACTTAGAGTTTCAAGCAGACTTTTCTCATTCCATTTTATTTGCCTTTTTTATTTAAAAACACAATTAACATGTGTCCAACAGGCTTCAGAAGGCAGAATGTTTTAATCAGGACACCACTCCTGCAAGACAAGAAATAAGAAGAACTAAGAAAGTAGAGAAACAAAACTATAAAAAGACTCTGGCTTCCCATTTAGCCTAACACAACTTTCTCAAACCCTCACAAATAATTTAAAGTCTACCACACATGGAGGAGATTAGAAGCTTTCTTTTCCCTCCCAACTTGTGCACAGTCCGTTCCTGCAAATGCACCAGCATGCATTGCATCAGTAAGATCTAAGGCTGATCATATTTAGTCCAGATGTGCAATAATATTATTACTGAAGCAATGAAAAAAGTATTTACGACCAATGTTGTAAAGGGGACAATTTGGATCCAATGGGAAATACCATTATAGAAACTCAACATTCCTTTGGTGCTCAATGAATTAAAATGGTTTTTGGTCAGTTTTCCACTGTTGCTATTTTTATTTTGTTTAGAGCTCTCCTTTTCTCTTTTTTTTTTTCCCTTGGCCGAACAGCTCTGTTGATAGATGTACAAAGCAGACCTGCCTGGACAGGCACAGCAGAGCCTTTTCTTATGTGATAAAGAAAATATGGTCCTCAAACACACTCAGGAAACTGAAATTGTTACTGCTTCTCATCTAGAGAGCTCTGTCAGGAAACAATTGCATGGTTACATTTGCCATTTAAATTCAGCTGCTTACTATTAACCTTTTTAATGAAAGATTTGAAAAGAATTTACATGAGCAAATGATTAAAGTGTATGACAATTAATACGTGGTAAAGCTCACTGAGACAAAAAGCACAACACGTACTCTGCTTTACTGCAGCGTGACAAATGAGATGGCAGATACAACCACACTATCCAGTGCAGAATTAATCCCAGATGGATTCTCAGATAACTGAAGAAACAAGAAGTGCAGTGTCACAAAAGGGATCAACCAAAAAAGAACAAAAGAAACAAGTAGGAAGAAGTACTTTAAAAGCAAAAGATAAGGTGAATAACTCAAAGTAGAGCAATTTATGTTTTTATATAATTTATGTACTATATAAATTTTATAACATATCTGTATTTTATTTGTGTATCAGTCCTGCACTGGTCCTGACCCATAATGATCAGGAAAGATGATGACCAAAAAGTTGCACCTGGTCATGGATTAGGGGAGCAAAAGAATTTCTCTGTGATAAAGAAGCAAGATTTCTCACTTGTGAAGGAAGCTTCACAAACAGAAGAGCACTTAGGGAAAAGATCAGGAAAGGTGCAAGCTGTAGCCTTTTACACACCTCCGTTCAACCCTCCCCAAAACCGCATGGATTTCAACATGCCAAAAGGACCCGTTATGTCACTCAGTCACTTTAATATTCAGTTGAAACCAGTTCCACTTAGCATTGCTGTTCTGCCAAAACTGCCCAGAGAGAAGGGAATGCCAGCAACTGGATACAGATCACGTTTTCTGTCATGTAGCTGTAGTTGTTATGCTTCCCTACATTTCTACTTCGTGCTTTTGGAAGTAACGCTACTGTGAGACGTGTTTGAAAGTCCCCAAAGACATCTGAAAGGTCTCATCAGCTCTCAGCAAGAAAGTAGTTCCTCCACACTGCTTAAATCAGTACTAGGGTTGTCAGTGGAGTTCCCAGGGAATGTGTGGCTAATCTTACACAAACACAAAAATTAACTGGACTCCCAAAATGAGTGAGCTCACCAACAGCCTTAACAAAAGTCATAGCCTTTTTGGTGTGTAAAAATGTGTTGTGAGCTTAGATAAACAGTTATTTGTTTCTTGAACTGTTATTTGTTTCTGTAATTGTTTTGATTCACTTTTCTTGTTCCTTGTTAAAGATCACATTTAAAAATATGCAGGACTGACTTCCTTGTTTAACTACAACTCCCCAGTTCAGTTCCTAGGTCCAGCATCTTCCATGGGAGAAGTTTTACTTGGAATCTTTACAACCATACCACACCTGCACAACCTGCTGCTGTAACCCTTCTTCCAATTCTTGTTAGTAATATACCACACTAAAGCAACAAAACAACTCTATCTAATGACAGATTATGTCAAAGCACTCCTAGAACTGTGTCCAGAATGGAAATGTGTAATAGGTACTGTCTGTGGAGAAGAAAAAAAAAAATCAAAACAAAAAACCCCCATCGAGCCCACACACTTCCTTTACCTTTCAAAGTCTTACTGCATCAGCTTCTCCCTCCACCAGGACATTCTTGAGGATTCAGGGGGAGGCTTTCGTTTTCTGTTTGGGTTTTTCTACTCCCCACCATTAGAAGCATCTGGCTTCACAAAAAGTCCTGAATAGTCCAGTTAATTCAAGTGGATTTATATTGATTAGTTGCTGTGCGGACTCTTTAGATCCTCAAACAAGCAATCACATGCTTTGCCTTAATTTTCTTAAGTTACTTTTACCCACTTTAAGATAAATCTGATAACTTATACAGTGGTCATGCTCAAATTTCAAGAGAGAGCACTTATTTCTGCCATGCAGTTTTGAAGAGTAATGCAGCTTTATCTGCTGCTACAACTATGCAGCACATAAGAAGGCCTCAGCATGCTAAGATGATGCTACTGCTGATTATAGATATTAACTATCAGTCTTTAAAGAGATAGGCCTTGTTACAAAGGCTGATTTTTAATATGCCCAATATTTATACATATGTATTATACAGTGACCACACAAGTATTTATGTTAAGCAAGAAAAGCATGAGGAGTGGTCTGCATTTGTTACAACTACACAATATTCTGTATGGCAGAAGACTTCAAATATTACAGGAGTGTTTGATGTCTCTGCTTTTAATTGAAGCAGGAGGACTGTGCAGGGCTCAGTTAATGTCCCAAGCCAAAAAAGTTCGGAGATACTCTTCAGGAAATCATCTAATTCTTAGACTTGCCCATCATCCATTCATAAACTCACATTGAAGACCTAAAATCTGTTAAACCTCAACAACTTCCTTATAAAAATTCTTTCCCATAATTGATAAAGGATTCCTAAAACTCACTTATAAGTTGATAATTTTTTTTGTCTCATTCCAATTTAGACAGTACTACCCCCACAAGCTACACTTGTCCTTGGCCTTGTCACAGTTTAGTCCATAAAAGGCAGTCAGACCTACCTGTTTAGAATGAAATTTATGTTTACTTCCACTTTGTGAAGATTGCAGTTAGTTTGTTTAAGAAGAGGAAGGTGACGTAGCTAAGAGCTGACATTACCAAAACTAGAAGGGGTAAATGCACATTGCAGAACTCTCAGTGGCCAATCAAGCAGCTCATGCAGTTCTAGCATATTAATACATACTAAGATACGTCACTTGTGTTCTCTTTTAGTAATTCCTTAAAAAGATGCTGCTATCAGGGGTGCAGATTATTTCTGCTTTCCCACTACTGTAAGCAACGTGACTCTGAATAAGGTTTCTTCAGAGACTTCTACATTCTGGAAACTTGCCAGCTATAACTCATATATAGATGAATTAGTACTGATATATATGCTGCAAAAGAAGGAAAAAACACCCCTGAAGTTCAAACATGAAATAAAATAAGCTAAATAAAAGTCTGAGTAGTGGTGTGTCTAAATAGCATGCCGATAGAATTTTATACAAACACAAGCTGGAATTCTGCCCTCCATAAAGTATTAATACATTTCCTTGACTTTCTAAAGAAATTAAAAAATCATACAGAAAATGTCAGTATCAAAAAGAAATAACACCCTCAACTGATGAGCAATTTAGGGCCACATATCTCAAGGGAGGAACCTAGAAGTGAACTTTTCAAGATTCACATGCAAGTTCTTTAGATGTTTAGGGCCTTTTTTATGTACCATTACCATTCTCATTAGGATCACTTGTCAATTGAGTATTGTATGGATTTTTCTTCCAATTATTATTTGCATGACAGTTGTGCCTGTTTCCTCCCCCATGCAGATATATCATGTTTCTGACCTGGCTATTCCAGCCCTTCTCACCTGGTCAGTGCTACTGCAAACACTGAGAGCAAAGGTGAATTCCCACCTCCTCTGAGCACTCAAACCACTGACTGCTTGCTTTCCTAAGTGTTCAAATTATCAAATACAAAAACCAGCTTGCTCCATCATGATATGGGAAAGCATATTTAGGGCCTGGAACAAAACCTCCAATCCTGGCCCATCCCATCCATCACTGCAGGTAAAAAGGAGGAGGAAAAAACCACATTTAAATGACCTGAAGATTAGCCATCAGGTTTCCCTATTGGCTGATTACATGCTGGGTAGAAAAGTTCTGCAACTTTTATGAGTTTGTTTACTGCCCAAAACTTCTCCACAAGTGTCTTATACCTAGGTATTTTGGAATATTAATTACCCACTGAGCCCTTCATTCAACAACAATAGATATTGGAGACCTGTAATTTGCTGCCCCGATAAGATGGAAGGTACAGTTCAACAGATCACAGAGCCAGCAAGTCTCTGCCCTTACAGTTTAGATTCAGTAGGAAACTAGCATACAAAAGAGGAAGAAAAATCCAATTAATTATCCTTTGAAAGGTCACTTCTCTTACTCCAGTGAAAAGAGACAACACACACAGGGGTACACTGTCTCCTTAGCACTAACAAAACATACTCTAAAAGGACAGATGCAACCCCGAGGCTTGGCAAGGAGCCTAGAAGCACATTTCTTTCCTGATAACAGTCTTGGAGGTATTTTCAGAAGTAATCCTTTCATTTTCAGAGGTTAAATGTCTTCTGTAAAGCACACAAGCTTAGAAGTAGCCAAACCTAAGATAATACCTTCCACCGCCACAATTTTCTCATTATGATTTAAAGAGAGGCATTTAAACATTGCTTTAAAGCATATATAAAACTCAGGGTTCTGTTTTGGTAAAAGTCGTTGCCACCAAGCAATTCTCATCCAAGGAATTCCCACTCCATAACTGTCTGCATAATCAATCACTCTTGTGGTGTTCACAGAACGCAGGGACAGCCAAAACCCAGCCAGTATCTGCTCTGTAAAAGTAAAAGCATTCCTTATCAGTCTCTCCACTCATTGCTGGTTTGTGTCAGTAAACATGGTGGACTTTTACAAAATATTTTAAATGTTTCACTTTTCTTCTCATCTTCCATCCTCGGCTCTATATGTGTGCACAAACACTGTAGTTTTGGAGAAGAAGGTTAAACTTCATTGCACTGTCATCAAAGCTCTCCTCCTTCATGCAGATGCCTGAAAGAGCATTTTTTCCACATTGAACTGTGCAGTGGTGCTTGATAGCACCTCCTGAGAAATGTTCTGATACCACAGGTTTGGGACTTGACACATTTGACCAAAAGTTTCCCAGGAACAAAAAGTAGCAAAAGGTAGGTGGCCTCCGGTGTCAGCTGGAATAAGTTGTAATGAGTAAGAGGAGTAGGTCTGCTGAGTAAGATTATGTCAGTTTTAGTTTGTAACTTCTCAGAATAAACTGGTTTATACAGTGTTCCAGGAATATTACCAAATAACTTCAGTGTATGGGGGTGACTCCGTGTGCTGGTGAAACAGAATAATAGTTCAAAGGAACAAAACCAAGGAAGTCAGAGTTTCATGCAGCTGGAAAACTCAGTCACTTAACACTTGGCAAGTTGTCAAAGCACTAAATGGCAATATATCCTCAAATAAATTAAAATTTCATAATGCTGTCTCAACAATCTAAGAAAGAAAGTGTGACCATAACAAAGCAGGTGTTTCAGTTAATTTGTTATAACACACTAGTTCCAAAGCTGTGGTCTATTAGGCAAAAATCCAAGACCCAGATGTAGTCCGACACAGATTAAGTAGCATTAGCATCAGACAAATAAACTCTGCTTTGTAAATGCTAGCTTTTCTGTAGTTTCCAGAGAAATCAGCTTTTCCAAAATCATATAAAATACATATTGCTCAGGACACTGGGAGTGGCCGAGGCTCTTACTGTGCTTAGTTTCAGCTGCATGATTTCCAGGGCTCACCCTCAGCCTGAAGGAAACACCCCCTATTTCATCCATGCTTGCTGACAGAGGTGAGCTCTGCAATCACCACGTCAGTGTCAGAAAGATTTCTTCTGCAGGCACAAGCTCTCCAGGTAACCTTATGAGATGCAATCCCTAATAGCCAAGTCTCAGTAGGAAAGCATTAGAAAAGACTTAACCAATGTTAACTGAGGCTGAGTGCAGGCTAGGAATCGCACCCATCAGTTTTGGATGCCCATTTGTGTTTTCAGGAGCCATGCCAGTCCTTTCTGTGCTCATCCAAAGCCAAAAGTAAATGTCTTAAGTCCCCACAATATACAGCTTTAGGTCATGCCACAGTGGGTCTCCACATCCAAACAAAACCTGGTTGAAATGATGACTAGTTCAGCACCCTCAGCTGCTGTATGGAAGAAAGAGCTCCTGTTAAATGTGGTTACATAAAGCTGAGCAGCAGTGGCCAAACAGCAGTCTGCTTTAGATAGACCTCTTGAAAACAAATGGAAGACATTGGGTTTTCAAGCCACCTCAGTGTCCAGGCAATAGGTTTTAGAAGTGTTTTTCTCTCAACTCTGGAAAAGAATTTCACCACAAGAGCTGAGACATCTTTGCCAGAAGCAGCTCAGATACCACTGATTTTTATCAGAACTTAAAAGACTAGTCGAATTATCATTTTCTTCTTTCACTGAAAGCTCCTGACAAGTTCTGATAAGGAGAGAACATTAATACACAAAGTGCCTGTATCCAGGGCAACTGAAAGGCTCAGCTGAGCAAAGACTATAATTTCTGATAAGAATGCAAGTATGCAACTAAGACATCCATATTCATTTTGCCTTTACTTTGTGGATTTGTTTATGCCAGAGAAGTAGAGTAACACAGGAAACCAAACTTACTGTACTTGTTCTTATAAGCTTATTAGCAGGTGTAGACACCAAGGAAGGAAGAAAAGGCAAGAAGTTCACCAGCTACTTGTCTCATACCACCAAGTGATATTTGCTATCAGTAAAATGTTCCATTACTTATCATACGGATCTGCTGAATGGTTTTATGCCAAGCTTCAAATCCTTCGTGTCATTAAGTCCCCACAAATGGGAAAAAAGAGCACCATTACTACATGGAATCATCACACTCATTTAGAAAGTAATTAATCCAGCAGCACAGATCAGATTAGATTATAACTGAAATAAATCCATCCTTGTGTTTAAGTGCACAAGTTTAAAGCCAGGCCTGTTGAAGTACAAGAACCCTCAGCGGCAGGTTCAAATGAGATGTAAAGATGGCCTGAGTCATTTCCTCATCATGCACAGCTCCCCACTGTGCTGTTCTGTCTCCTCCATCAGATAGGGGCCAAAACCCTACTCAAAAGCAACTGACAGCAAGTTATTTACATCAAGAGCAGACTGTGCATTTCCAGGCAGTTCTGTGTGAATTACAATACTCGGAACAGAAAACCCAACAACAAAAGGTGAAATGGGCAACATGTACTTGCCACTGTAATCAGAATTACATGTACTTGCCACTGTAATCAGAAAAGAGAAATTAAAATACCTGCCTACTGTGCAAATAAAGGATCACAGCAAACAGCATTGCTTCTGGTACCCAGGAGGTGGGGTTTTTTTCCTTTTCTCTTTTTTCTTTTTTTGTTTGTTTAAATAAAGCGTTCTGTTTATTCATTCTTCCATCTTTCAATAGATCCATGAATGTCCCCAGTCAGTGAGGCATACTTCCTCCTGGGATACTTGGAAAGAGTACATCACATGTAGAGAACTCCCACTGTCACAAACATTTATTTAGTGGTGTCTTCAGAAGACCATCCACGTGATCTCTCTCAGGTTTTCTGTTTGGCTTTTTTTTTGTCTCTCCTGAAGCCTGGACTACAGGAGAAGAGCACTTGCTACCTGGTGAGATGTAACAGGCTTGCCCATACAGAAAACCTCTTATGGGGGAAGGAGCCAGAAGGTGACAGCAGGCAAACAAAAGGGAAGCTTCTACAATAAGATGTAAAATAGTACAGGAGTAACAACGTAAAAACCACCCCCCCACTCCACCAACATTGTGACCTCAGGAAAAACTTCTGCTGTGGAAGATTTTGCCACCTTTCCCAGTGCAACAGGTCTCATCAGCACAGCTGCCTCCCTTCAGCTCATGGCCCTGACCCTGCTGACAGACAGCCACCCTACCTTCTCCTTCCCAGAAACACCCCCAGGAGGAACAAGAGTTGGGAAAGGCAGGTCCTTTGCTGCTCTGCCCAACCTGCAATGTGTGCAAGACATCAAACCCACAGTGAAATTGAAATAAGGCAAGAGTTGGGTTTGCTCTCCCCAGTCAACTGATTTTGGTTAAATTTTAAACCACGTTTTCTTTCTAGGTTCCAAAAAGAAAGACTGGAAAAAAATGTTTTGGAAGATATATTAGCAAAGGAAGATTTGTTTGAAAAGGTGAGTGATCCCATTCAGAAAGACATAATTAAGAGGTGGATAGGTTTGAGCCACCTTGCCCCAGGACATGGTACTAACAGCCACTAATGATCTAAACTCTTCCAGACTCCTTGCAGATTAAGGATATTTTGGTTTTATGTTGTAAACAAAGAAATCAAAGGCAGATCATGAGACAACCTTTGCACAAAGTCGCACACACGAGACAGAATGGGAATATCAAGCCTGATCTCCAACATAAACTTAAATGAAAAAATTAGCTTCCCATTAGCCTGGTCCTGACCAGCAAAGCTGTACTGACTTCAGACCACAGAGATCTGGCCAAATTTAACACACAAAAATCCCACACGCCAAGTACACAAACACATAACTTGCTCCAGCTTACCAACATCACTTTTCTGTCTTCCTACGCCAGAAGTACAAAATAGTTTAGAACAGACTGTTCAAATTTGCTTGTAAACTTATAAGTAGAACATTAATTCTCTGTCACACTTTTTTGCCGATTTTCTTTTCAGATACTGTCTCCTGCAACATAGTAGCAATATTTCAAAAACCGTAATTATACAAACCCCTAATAAAACAAGAGCCAAATTACCTCAAGGAAGGTTAGCAAGGAGGAACAATTGATTAAGCCCAGCTAGGTTTCTATGATGTAAAACAAATACATAACCTCCTATTGTATACATTTGCAGTATCAAAAATATTTATTCTACACCCACTTTCTGTAACTTTTTCCAAGAGAATATTTCAGATGAAAGTAAGGAAACATGCATGCTCCAACACCAGTTTTCTTCAAGAAAAAATACATACAGAGATAATTTCAGCATTTTCATTGGTGATTTTTCGTTACTAAAAGCCCTCATACTTCTAAGTAGTACACTCCAGTGACTTTTTTAACCCTTTAATCTGTAAAAGGATCGTTAAGGTCATTCACAGCCTAATTTTTATGCAAGAAAACATTTCACGTAACCTGCTCTCTTTTCTTTCTCCCTCTCCTTCTTTATGGCTACAAAACACAAACATCAACCAAGAAAGACAGAAACAAAACACTAGACTTTCTAAAGAACACATAATATGACTTGCACAAATTTTCGGGCAGTGCACTTTTTGTATAAATGTGACTTATTTCAGTGGAAAACTGACTAACTTGTTGTGATGCACAAATTTGAAGACAATCAAGCCCGGAAAGCAGAGATGCAAATATAAGGAGCAGGTATAGTAATGGAATTTTTCACAAAGGCAGATGCTCCTATAACTAGATTAGGCAAAGTATTTACAGAAATAACAGATCACACAACAAAATAACACTAAATTCATCACAAGGAAATGAGAAAGTTATTAGTAGCAAGCCCATCCCTAATTCAATCTAAAATACATGTTGTTAGACCTCACTGCATATAGACTATGATGCAATTAAAACGCTACACTCTTAAATGAGATACTTTCAGGTTCTGCTTTGGAGTTCAAGAGCAAATTAAATTATAAAAGTGAAGCGCCAACTTCTTTCCGTATTTTTTTTTTGTTATTACTATTTCTGACAGGGTCATGTACCTGTCCAGGTAAGCAGCTGCAGGGACATCAGGCATTTCATAGGTAAGCAGCCAGTGCAGCTCACTAAGTGCCAAAGAACAAAGGGAATACTTATGAGAGCTTCCAGAGCAGGTCTGAGCTCACATCTGGGTCTGGTAGCACTGCCTTCTGCTGAATATCCCTGTGCAGGTCGCACAGCAGAAGGCAACAAATGTAGATTTTGCTTAAAAACTCTTCCAACGGAAAAAGCACAAAGATGAATTTAAAACAGAGAAGAACAGAAAAGAACATACACATCTGTGTAGCGCTGGCAAATGCTGCTAGTCAGACTCTAAGCATCAGCTCCATAAACCCTGCTGAGCTTAATTAACTAATTGATTAACTTAGTAACTAACTTTAATATCCTACTGAGCAGTGAGTACCTTCTGTCTCCCTGATAGCAGTTCAAATCTATAGCCCTGCTCCCCAAGTTTATTACTCAGCCTTTATTGGAAGTATTACAATAAAAAATTTATTAAAAGATAATAAAAATACAAACAGAAAAGAGAATTGATAAGAGATATCTTTTGCATGCTTTGGCTGGACTTACCTCAGCCTTCTATTAAACCTACAGATTGTCCTTAGAGTACTTTGCAAGCAGAAACAGGCTTGACTGGCTCATTACCAAAGCAGGCACAGGCTCTTGCCTGTGCTACAAAATGTGCAAAGCTGTACAGCAAAAACTCTGAAGACAGACTCCTGGCCTTGCAGGCAGGCCAAGCACACCACTGAACTCAAAGCAGCTACATAATGACCTTTCCCAGCAGCTCAGCATTTTGGCAGAGCAAGGTGATTTCTGCCTGCAAACCGTGTAAACTCCTGAGAAGCCACAGTTCTAGGCACTGTAATACCTGCAAGGCCACCACAGCATTCACCTTTGCTGCTCTGAACCATGCCCCTCTAAAGCTTGAGTTCCCAAGCTTTGTTTAAAAATACAGCTAACCATCAGGGCTAAGGGAGGTGACATTTACCCACATCCTGGTTTTTTCTTCTCCCTGAAGAAAGCCCAAGTTGCAGAAAACTTCTGCTAAAATAAGAGTGATTATTCAATTGATCATTTACTTTACCTATTTACTTAAACCATATTTTACTACTCAACACATTTACTTAAAACTGTGGTACTAGAATTCCACTGAACTCACTTGCAGGTTGTATATCTAGCCATCTGTACCGGAGGAGCTTCCTGTAGGAATGTCCTAGTCTCAGCTGCTCAGATGATTTGGTGCCAGTATCCTGTTAGTGAATTAGAAAGATAATTCGGTATAGCTTTTTCAAGTCACTCCACTACATATTTCACACAAACAACTTAAACTAAACAAACTCTTTACATTAAAACTTACAGAACTTCTTTCCCAAATATGCACCCTCCAACCAGGCAAAACCTCCTCTCACTTCAGCCTCTTCATATAACAGCAGTTAATTGCTCAATTAGCCGTTGTCACATCACCTGTTTGCTATTTAGGACAGCCCAATGGGGTTTCGGGGCTGTGATTGGCAGCAGCTGCTAAACGAGCTGTTCAACTCCATCTGCAGTGGGACAGAAACTGCTACTTGTTCCAAATTAGGCTACCCTTACTGAAATTACCTGTATGGCTAATTTTAGGTGTCAGTATATCCACCAATAGCCGCCAAAATTATGGAGTGTTTTTCCTGGTATTTCTGGTCTATGGTGTTCTCTGAAACATATTTTTGTCTAGTTTGAAGTGCTGCATTTCATTTAAAAGTACCTACCCCATGCAAAGAAAACCTGGTGTTAAACTTGGATTTGCAAGACCCCTTGACATATCACCATACTTAGAGAACCAGAGAAACATGGAACAGCCATTCCATCAGGGGCCATTAACAAAAGGAAAACTTTCTGCTTGCAGCCTGTATGCCCAGGAGAACAGCTCTCTGCTGTTCTTTTTAAGCAGCTGAGCAGTTGTCACTTCTAGGTTGCTATTGCACTGATTTGTAGTCACTATTGTCCTGATTTGTAATCACCATCAGCAAAAGCAGAAAAACTTCACAGAGTCTGCCAATTAATTCAGCACAAATTTCCAGTAAAGATGGACTAGTGAAGAGCCTTGGCCAAATTCCTTCTGAGTTTAGAGGAAATACAGAGGAGGAGATTAAAATGTGATGATCTGAGGCTGTCCTTGTTTTCCTTATAAGAAAGAAATATGGTTTCTTTATAATTTTTACAAGTTGCATCATAGGTCAGCTGTCACAGTTTCTGTCTGGAGAAGCCATCAAGTAACAATGGCTTCTACGCTGCACTTCAAGAAATCTGTGCCAAAAGTCTCCAAAAACCAGGGGCCAAAAATTAGATTCTTATCTGTGTTTATGCACAAAGTTGCACGACCCACATTTCATTAGCTTCCAGGGACTTTGGTTTAGAGGCCTGAATCACAACTGCGCCAGGTTTTAATTAGATATTTGGTCACTCTGCCCTTCCTTAAATTCCAGCCATTTGTTAGTGTACTTCTACACAACGTTGGCAGCTTAGGTCTGGGAGGTAAAGTGAAACATATAAGCCTCCCCAAGCTAGTAACAGATGACTAACCTAACAAGGTAGCATAAGAAATCATTTCGCCAGGAGAGGGATTGGAGTCGAGCAGGTGACTAACCATCCTGCACGAGGCTGTGTTGGCACTGACTGCTGATGAAGGGATTTTAAAGAGCTGCTGTGATTTTCACATTACACGACTGCTACAGTATGTCTTGCTGAATAGTAGCATAGTTTTGTCCAAAAATGGTGTATTAATTTTCAGTAATAGAGGTGCATGCTCCATATCAGTTTAAGAAAGAGAATGGAACAAAAAGCACATCTGATGCCTATGCAAATATTTCCTTTCAAAATCCAATTAGTCTTTAAAAAACACCTAGTTGACTAAATTCTGGCAGCAGGCTAAGAAACAGTCTGAACCTACAACAGAACACGAGATAAGACCAATTTTCATAAATTTTGTGGTTCAGTACATTCAGTTTGTACTGCAGCTTTCTCAGATTTATTGCAATTTCAGCTTAGCTCAATGCATCGTACACAGAGGAACTTCACTGTGAGTTCTCCAAGTCATGGAAGACGGACAAACATAATTTTGTACACTTCCTCCTGCTTATCTTTTATATAAATCAACATTGCTACAATCTTCAGTATTTGTAGTATTGATAGTATTTGGTGCAATCCACAAATACTGCCCCTATTCCTTACGTTTCCTTTCCACTAACAAAAGGAAGGAAAAATATTTCTACCGAGAAAAAAGAAATTTATTTGCAAGAGTTTTCTAATCCCTACAGCCCTCCCTTTTACATGTACAGTTCAGTACTATGTAGCAAAATCTGGCTGGACTTTTTTCACAGACTTTTACAGGACTGTGGTAATTCCATGTTTTTGTCACAAGTTTGCTAGTAAAGCTAGTCATATGTTAACATGCAGGCTAGAGGAAGTCACTCAGACTTTGACTGTGTCTTTCTATGGAATACTTTCAGCCTCATTCCCATGAATTGAGGATTAAATAAATACCTTGGTGAATAATGTAAAATTCTATTTTATGCAATGTGAGCCTTATCAGATAAGCTTACCTGGAAATAATTTCAAATATTTACACCATGATTAGTAAGGTAAAGCCAGGAAGTCACAAACAGGAAAAAATTGTTATACTTTATGGGTTAAACAAGTCCTCTGACTCATTCTCTGAAAGTTGAAAGATTAAGCACATTGCTTTTGTGGCTACAGGAATAATGGAACTGCAATTAGATGACAAGCAGAGGGCTGTAATAAGATGGATTCTCCAGAATAAGTTACTTAGAGTCATGAACAATATCTGTGAACACCTTACATTTAGTGGCTCAGTATCTCTATGTCAGTGTTTACTAGTGAGTAATCACTGTGTTCAATCCACAAGCATTAAGAAGATGTTCATATATATGGGCAGACAAGAGAATCTCCCTGAAGGTACCACAGCAGAGCAGCTGCCCCTGCCTCTAGGCAGGGCTGACAGCATGGCCTGTACATGGGTTGTACCCTCGCACTCTGATTGTGACTTCTCATGAGAGAGTAAATTGTGTTTCTTCCTGCCCAGAACACACCTGTGTCCTTCTCTGTGTTGTTCATCTGCAGAAGTTCCTAAATGGCTGAAGTGGATCTCCAGCCAGCCCTGCCCAGCATGGTGGGGACATGCCTGGAAGGTTGTTCTCCCAGAAGCAGCAAAGCCCTCCTTGTTCCTCAAAATGCTTTTATTTATCACAACTCGTACAAGAAATTCCCACCCTGCGTAATGCTAACAGTGAATATTTACTCTCATGAAGACAGAAGAAGAATTTCCACCACATGCACCTTTTCCAGCCTCATCTAGTACCAAAAGAGCACCTCCTGCCTGCAAACCATCATGTCCTTTTCTTGTTTGTTTGTTTGTTTGTTTACTCTGTTTCCTTGGTGGCCAATTCCTTGAATCTGGCGTATTGCTGCTTTTTTCTTTTTAATGAAGCCCAAACATGTCATCACCTCTTTCTCACCTGATGTTTCTGAATTTTCTGAGCTTATACACCAAAATTAAAGAATTTTTTTCTCTCCAAATGGTCACCATGATGCAGTCCATGCCCAAAAAAGCCTTTCGTGAGTTTTGGAAAGGAAGACCTCTCTGGCACTGAGCCTAGAATTGTGTGAAGAAAACAAGCCAACGTCCCTAATAATTCTTCATTTACTTCCCCTGTTTACAGATGAACTACACAGATGTTAAGTGGGACCATCTAAGTCTTCCGGTCAGCATAACGATTTTGCACAAAAATGTATGAACTTCTCATCTTAAGTACCTACACAAAGATAAAGTAAGCTAAACAATGCATTTCCCACTGCAGGAGACTTCTGTAAAACCCCTTCTGTCTAGTTATGAGAAGAGATTCAGAACTCAGAATGTCTCCTAGAAGTACCATGCAATTATAAGGGAAATGGAAGACGAACAATTTGGAAACGAGACAAGAGATGTCCTTTTCAGAGAATTTGAAGTTCAGTTCTTGAGACTGGTTCTTGTTAGGAGAAGGTCCTTCTAGGCTCCTTAAGCAAATTGTTCACTAGTATGTAATAACTCTAAATAGCAAAGCTGTACAATAAAATAAGTTTGGTTGCTAGCTATCCTACACAATGAGAAGAAAGTGACACTCAGAAGTAATGCATTTTTGAATTCTCAGCCCCCTCATGACATCTATTTACAGCAAACCAACCGAAACTCCAAAGTTTATACCACCAAAGCCAAGCCAAAATAAATAGTCAGCAGCACAGCGCTGTTTACATTTTCATAGGCACTGAAAACTTTCTTTGTAAGAACTTCTGCAAGTAGTTGTTGAGACTATTTACCTTCTGAGGCACCTGTTTCCTTTCTAAAATTAGGAGACAAAAATTTTAGAGGACTGAGCATATTCTTATGACTTTCAAACACATCTCCCACCAAGCTGGCATTTCCACATGAAATTGCATAGCAAATTTGGTCTCAATTTGTTCTTTTAACAATCTACTTCTAGTTAAAAAAAAAATCTAGATAAGGAGTTGACCTTATTTCTGTTGCAGCAATTCTCTCATTGCTAGAGAGAGACACTGGAGAGGGAAGAGCACATCCATTGCAAGTTTAGAGAAGGAATATTTTTCAGGTCATTCTTGGAATATATTTGGAGAAAAAGAGTTAGATCAACACTCTTGTTATTATTCCTTGCTTCTTTCCCAGAACACTTGCAAGAAGACCCTTTGCTGGAAAAGGAGCTCTGGCAGCCATCCTTTCTCTGCTATTTTAATTCTACCTGTGGTCTTGAGAAAGTTGATTCTTTTGATACTGCACTGTGAGAGACAGGATCATCTAATACAAGCAGCCTTCAAAGCCTTTAAATATCATACTGGGAAGATTGTTTTCTAATTTTTAAATACAAGACTGGATTATTTTAACATCTTCCTGCAGTGAAACTCCTTATCTCTTTTTAATTTTGGAATGCATGTGACCAAAATAATACTAATATGTTCTCCACAGTACCTTCTAAAAATGTAAGATGTTCTTGCCTCTTTGAGCTTGTGCCTCTCCTGTTCCTTTCCTTCCCAGGGACTAGAGGAATGTGAGAACTTCAGAACTGGAATCTTCACTGCTTATATTTTTAACAAGCAACCCCAAAACAAACTTGCTGTGCCCTGTGTGTAATAATACCTACCAGTACCAGAACTAAACCTCTGCCACTGCAGTTTGACCACAGCAGGTCTCATCACAACCACAAACCCTCTGCCAGGGAGAGGGTGGGATTTAAAGCACCTGCTTTTTGAAACGTACCTGCAACCTTGACCGTAGTGTTCAGCCCATATAATATATATACAAAGCCATTTCTGGCTTATTGGACTCTGGTATCCTTTGGGTCTTGCAAAGTCCACCAATAGTATTTAGAGACCTTAGCACTACCCCCAACTCTATCTATCAACTAAAATGCAGCAGAAGTCATCATCAGCACGTCCTGTTGCAGGTGCTTTGCTGTATAGGCTGCACTGCACTGGGATTCCTGCCACAGTATTTCTCACGTGTTGCTTTGTTCCTGAGAGTTAATTTGTTATGTTGAAATAAAAAGAAGTCAATAAATAGGAGAAATAAATCAGAAAGCACAGGCATATTTTTATTTGAAAGATTAAAACCTGGTCATCTCAGAAGTACTCTGAACTGAGCCAAGTATATTTTAATGGAGCACAAAATGAAAAGAAAAAAGAGTATTTTATGTCATCCGTATCCATGGTGAAATCTGCTGACCAGCAATAGGGAAAGGCTGGTGTTTTCTCCTTGTAAAGGAAAGGAATAATAACTTGCCTCTCCACTGTTCATCAGTTCAGGGTTAAAAGGAAATATTTCACAGAGCAGGGAAGTTTTTTAAATGTTTTGCTTCAGCTAGTTGCTGTGTTGAACTTTTTTCTTTAATAATTACAGAGTCCCAAAGAAAACAAAGGAAAAAACTTGCGATTCCAGATCAAGATTAAACATTGTGTCATGGGACCATCTCCAGTCTTTCAACCCAACCCTCTCTTTTCATTATTACAACACACACTTCTAAAAATTGGCTTTATTCTTAATTCATCAATTATCACTGAAAGGGAGAAGTCATTTGATCCACAAAATACTTCTTTTTCTTTCTACATGTCTCTCCCCCAGAATATCCTTTTGTAGGTGCCCCAAACTCCAGGCATGGAACTTGCAAAGGAGTAACCTCCACATTCCTAAGGGTATAATGTCACCCAGCCAAGGCAGCATAAGACACAAAGAAGCACTGAGAGGAGCTTTACCCTGCACCCTCTTCCCATTATTTCTCTCATATCCGATATAGTGACTGGGAAAGGGATAAAAGCAGCAGTCTGGCATTGGAAAAGCCAGTTGAATCACACCCAGAGGTTATATGGGGGCTAGAGCCAGAACAACAAGACCAGTCCCTGCAGAAGCAAATCACCATTTGATGTGTTTAGCTGTAAGGTGAAACTCCATTACTCCACATCCCTTTTTTGGATGCACAAGCAGCAAGGCTGAGGGACAGCTGGCCTCTGCCAGCAGGAACATCTGGGAGTTACAGAGACTGAAAAGGCTCATGTTTAAAGTCCCTAATGGTTGTTCCATCTAATAATATAAACATCGTTCTGTAAACATATTTTTTCTCTTTTGCAAGAATTAATTGTCTAGCAATTGCCTCATTTTTTTCTTCCTTCCTTCCTTATTAGTACAGTAGTTTTGATATGGAAAAGACAGAGATGAGTCCAAATTTCCCACCATCAGGGTAAGTTAGTCCTTACACTGTGACAAACAAACATAAGTGACTTCTTCGTTTCTCCTTAAGGTAATATCATGTCTCGACTTCCAGGAAGGACAAACCCACGGCTGACATTCTGCCTGGACTATGACTTGCTGAGCTCAACATTTTTATTGCCTTCTATGTTGTGAAGTTTTGACATCCATGACACAAAGATATAAATTACGAAGCACAAAATAAATCTCTCTGACACCTTAGAGCCAAAAAAAGAAACAAATATCGTAACTGAAATAAAGAACTGTTTTCTGATGAAGAGGAATGCACAGTTGCTTGTTCTTACCCTGTCATTTCAGCTATACTCATGGTTGCAAAAGCAGTGAAACAGTTGGCAAAAGTGACATTTTAGGTTGAGAAAACACTGAACTATTACAAAACCATTCAAACTTGCAACGTGCCTTTAGACAGGCACAATCCCATGATTTTTTAAAAGGAGTGTTTGATAAAACGTGAGATATTGACAGAGATGAACAGACATCCAACTGCCTGGTAAAGAGAAAATGTAGCAGCTGGATGTTAGAAGGAGCCTTACTGTTTGTAGCACTGAAAATCTCTTTGCAACGTGGTAGCTGCTTCCCACCTGCAGCTCTTGAGACCTCTTACCTGAGGTGCTGTGGCAGTGCTTTTTCCTCTTCTCAGGTGGCTACTGAGACTTTTCCTTTTCCCTTTTCTACCTCTGTCTCCCCAAAAGTAACATGCATCATTAGATTTACTGTACACCATAAGCTATGAAACACACTATTAAATTTTTTTTGCATAGGAACCTTTCTCAGCATCCTTTGTGCCACAAGTCCTGTTTCATAAACAAGGATGAAGCTTAGCATACATAAGCCATTAGGTAATATTACGCTGCTAAGGGCAGGAACAGACCAGTTTCAGCTGGAAATATTTCAAAAAACCACCGAAAATCCCTCCTGATTTACAAATCAATAATGAGGAGCCTACAGAAGTTTTTCTTGCAGGAGAAAAAAAAAAAGCATCTGCTGTATCTTCTGCAAGGACTTCTCTTGCCTCCAGGATCTTTGTATATTAATGCAGCTGCCTGGAAGATTTTCTATTCCGCCTGTAAAATATTTCAAACACATGAAAAAATATCATCTGCAATGGTAACTTTGGACAGACAACATAGTCAGCTGATGTGGCTGTAAGAATAGACATGGCCACTCACAGCAAGACCAGGCAGGAGGCACTGCAAATCCAGCAGAGGAAGAGGGAAAGGGTTCACCTCTCTACCATCTGCCTGGTGACTGCCAGAGAGCCTGGCAAAGTGGGAGAATAGTCTGGACCGAGCACAGAAGTCAGTCTTATTGTGACTACATATTCTAGCAAAATGTTTTCATTTGGAAGAATCAGCATTTCCTACCAGAAAACCAGTCAGCTGGAACATCTCCAAACAGCTCCAATATTCAGTTTAGTCATTCATGTTTTTCTACCCATCTTCCAGCTAATTAGCTACAGCTAAGACAACACATGCAGGTAGCATCTCTTTGTGAATTGTGCACAAACTGCCAAAAACAGGATGTCTGTCAAGAGCCTGTGTGGACTGTTTGTAATCATTGCTTGTTGCTTATTAAACACAGGCTCCTAACCCAGCCATTAGATATGTTTTTGTTTCTTGCAAAAGATTAACTTATTTTTCTCACCTCTTTTATTTTCAACTGATAAACATTTTACAAGTGACAGGATACTAAATAATTTTGCTTATCTTCTAAACATACTTTGAGCCAGGGTAAAATTAGAAAGAGATGTTCTAAGTTTTTGGCACTTAAAATCTCTATTTTGGCTCAGTTGACAGGACTAGCTGGATGTGATTATTTGTATAGTTGTGTAAATGTTCGCTGTACTATTTAACCAAATAAAGTATAGGACCTGAGTCTAGCAAAATCTTGAGCACATACAAGGTCCTTCCTTGTAGAGTTTTGAGGGGTAAATGCTTCAAGTCCTAATTGTGTGGTGGTCTGAGCAATAATAAAAACTGACAAAGGCCTAGGAAATGCCCCAGTGGGACAGAGCACTGCCTCATCTAGCCCAGAAGTCTGTCTCCAGTGGTGGTGAAGTAGCTAAGTAGGGAAACCTATTACAAGAACCCAACTGCTTTCTTGCTCTGCTTCCCTCACAGTTGCTCAGCATTCACAACTATTTCACTAGGGATGTCACAAGATCCTTATCCTTCTTAGCATCTATTTGTGGATCTGTTGTCCATGAATTTGTTTAACTTTGAACCCAGTAACTGCCCCATCTCCACAGCCTCCTGTGGAAGCAAGGTCCCGGTAGTCACTGTCTGCTGGCTGAAGACAGTTTGTTTCCATTCTAACTGGTCTCCTACTGCTTTTAGCAAGTGATCCCCTGGTTTCATCCCTTTGATCATTGTAATATCCCTTCTTTGCACTATCTCCTTGCTCCTGGTAGACAAGCCCAAAATAACTATCCTTTAGTATCCATTTACAGACCTATCGCCCATGAACTCTCCAGCCTGCTCCCAGCAAGAAATAACAGCCTGTGCCATAAGGCCCCACGCATCAGGTGACAAAATAACATGGAGCTCTTACCATTACCACATTTTTCCAGTAGTTCTGAACATATTCCAAAAAGGGCAGCAATGAAGCATCAAACACTAACTGCTTAGTAATGTTTTTGTCTTACATCTCGAGTACTTGCAAAGTTTCTTGAGTGCATCTACATTTAACTACTGACTAAAATCTGGTTAGGAAAAATGAAAAAAGGAAACAGGAGCAGAAATAACATTTCAATATTTCACAAAATGCGTGTCTAGAAAATGAAGGGTGCCTTGTGTGGCCCTGAAAATTGGCATTGCAGTAACTAAGGAGCCAGCAGAAAAGAAGCTCAGTTTACCCAGGAGCTGATGAAAAATCGACCTGGTAATGACTGAGCAAAGGGTGACTGTGGCAAAATAAACAACACAAATGGATGTGTCTACCTAGAGAGGATTTCTCCTCGAAATGGCTTCTGAAAAAGAATAATTGGAGCTCTCAATCTCTCTCTCTAAAATTACCCTAAATTCCAAAGAGCACAAAATGCTGTTATCACAGTCTGAGAACATTCCCGCTCAAATGGAGCTTGGCTGGAGATGAGGATAATTTCACATGCATTTGAGCCTACTTCATGAAAAGGTTGTGTAAAAAAACATAGCTATTTAAAATCAGCAACTGGATTAAGCAGGAAGATCAAGGTAATTACATGGCTGGCTGAAAATATTCAAAGGTTACATGTCTCTTAAGGAAAAGAAGTCCCTGAGCATGTAAACTCTTGCTAATTAATGACAAAGACAAGACAAAAGACAGAGAGCAACCACTACTTCTCTAAAAGATGATGCAAGGCAAGGCAGCTGCATGAGTTAATACCCAGGTGCCCATGATTTAAAAATCTTGGGGTACCAACTAAACTGATCTAAAAATCTCATCACAGCCTCTCCACAGCAAATGTAGTCTTCCAGACAGCTTTTCTTCTGCTTTGTTTGGAGTAAGTTTAAAAATTCATCATGTCTTTCAAATGCATCCCAGAATTCTGTGATTTAAGTAAAAGTTAATGACTACCCTCTAGGAAACCCTTGATTAACAGCAGGACAAAATACGGGCCAATATAGAAACATTTGAGATTGCAAAATCTAAAAATCCTCTGTTACTGTAAAAATAACAGGATGCTTTCCAGATAAGAATTTCTTTTAGATTTTTGAAAACAAGTAGAAATCTGACTCAACCTTCCTCTATATACTCTGGGAGAGTTACCTTTTAGCTATTTTAGCTCAGAGTCTGCAAAGGAGAATTTTTTTGTAGTTTATTTTTTTGCAAAAAGAATATCAGCTGGCACTTACATTATCTACTTTTTATACTCTTGCTGAACAGCATATAATTTGTTAATTTAATTAAATCTTAATTACTATTTAATCTCACTGATCCAGTCCTTGGACCATGCTTCCAGCTGCTTTCATGCAGCTTATGCAGACCAAAGTGGGTGAGGATAAATGTCAGCTATGGCACAGCTTAGAACAACCAATATAGACACCTGCAGATTTTCAGGATACTTCATACCTTCCCATTTCTCCCAGTGTATTTGCTGGCAAAAGGGAAATCTAGGAGCTGCTCGTTGGTAGCTCTCTTACCTAGGAGAACTCACAGAGCTGGAAAATTGCTGTAAATCTACTAAATGGTACCACATGACCAGGTCAGTATAGAAGACTGGGAAAACATTCCCAGTTTATTGTTTCATTATCCTTTGGGTAAATATTTATAAATAAACATGCTCTTAAACTCGAGCAATGGCAAATGGTAATGACCTGCTGCTTTTAAAAGCTTAAAACATCGGACCAGTATTGCTATTTCACTGAGGATTTGAAGAAAAGACAAAAAGAATTACAATCACAGCAGCACTGAATGCGCAGTTCTCAGAATAGAAAGAAAAAAATGAAAAGTAAAATAATAGAAATACAGAGAGGGAAAGGGAAACCTTCAGTCTCTTTATTCAGAAGGTTACTTCCCAGCTGCCAGCACCACTTCAAAGGGCTTGCTGAGCCTGAGGGCTTCACACAAAGGAAGAAGGAAGCCACAGAGAGACTTTTCTGTTGAAGAGAAGCAGTAGGTGCGTGGTCCTGGTGCACACCCGCCTGGAACTGGGACGGGGTCCAGAGTGAGCTGCAGCCCCGGCAGGGTTGGGGCTGCCCAGCTCTGCCCTCTGAGGGTGTCGGAGCCTGTGCAGGGGTGAGATTCAGCTGTGACAGGGAGAGAGCTGGAGCCAGGGCTGCTCGAGCCAAGTCACCAGCTGCTGCAGCTCAGCACGGCTCCGCGGAACATTGGCACGGGGCTGTTCGGCACAGAACGTGATCTCGGGCTGCCGGTTCTTTCAGGAGCAGATAAAGCAGGGGATCAGCACAGACGCAGAGCGGCAGATGCTCGTTTCTCACCCCTTGATAAAATCCCTTCCCTTTCCGGGCACAAACGCGTTCGAATATGCATCTGCAATGTAAACTTTCGGTCATGGCAGGGAAAATGGAGGTTCGTGGAGAACAAAGAACAACCTGTCCACTTCTGAAGGCTGCTTCACTCGGAGGGGTCCAGCCAGGCTCACAGGTGCTTTGCCTGTGCTGCCAGCTGGCTGGATGTCAGGCAGACCTAACAGGAAAGCCTCACTGCCGTGTGCATATGCAGCTGTGCTCCAGCTGTGAAATGCTGCTGTTCGATACTACAGCCATCATGGTAACCCATCTCCATCCCCAGGACAGCCAGCCCAAAATACAGGCAGACACCCTGTAGGCCTGACTGTTCCTATTCAAGGTGACTTTCCTTATCTATTTTCCCCAGTTCAGAAAGGACTCACTGTAATAATGTTATAAATACATGTTGATTCTTCAGTCATAAACTAAAAAACAAACAGACAGGCAAGCAAAACCAAATCTTATTAGATTTCCTTCCGTGACAGATAAAAAAAAAAATGGGGATGTAGTTTAATAAAAAGCTGCTGATTTCTCAGCTGTACTTGTCACTGAAAATAAAGTCTATCAGAAGAGAAAATGAGCTGGCTAGTAATACATTAGAAATGTAAATGCAAACTGGCAAAGAAAACAAAAGTCTCTTAGCCATTTTGACTTGTAACAAAATAACCTTTTGTTTCAATATGTTTTAACAAATGCAAATTAAATAGTGCTGGCAGACAGAAGATTTAGTTAAAAATATTCAAAGCAGCATGCCTGTGTGATGCACAGAGAGTAGTTTTGTAATACCTGCCAAAAAAACAAAACCACAGCAGAGGACATCATCACATCCTTCTTTACTCTTCATTTACTTGCAAACCACCTGTGTGGAAACTGTCAGTGCAAAAATATCCTCTACCTGCAAGAGGTTTTCCATGTGTTGATTCTGTGCCCAGTTCCAAATCTCTCTTCGCTGCATACTGTATATGGATTAGAGTATTTGTCTGAAATAAAGAAAATACACTATATAAAGAAGTCATAATTCAATAATACGTGGAAGAAACTGTCCTCGCTTCTCCTGTAGCCAAAACAAGCAGAAGATAATCAATACAGCGGGCATTAGTTACTTGGTGGATACTGGTATAGGACATGGCAGAAAGAAATTTCCTCCTGAAAATTTTAGTTTCTTCTATCACTCCTTGCAATTTACCTATGTCTCCAGTGACTCCTGGTATGTCCATGTGTATCCCAGAGGGCTGATATAAGCCATCTTATCCCCTGGTTTCTGTCTCAGTTATAAACTTGCCAGGAATATTTTCCCAGCCTTCGAGTAACAGTTCTTATTGGAAAACTACCAGAAGAACACATTTATTTAAAACAAAGGCATTAAGTAAACAACTTGATTTAAAAAAAAAAAAAAAAAAAACCAAAACCAAAACCCATCAACAAAACCATAGCAACTAAACACTAGTACAATGGTAACTGTAAAATAAGTGCACCATCCCAGAATTTGAACTGCAGCTCACAGATCACACCTCAGAACAACACGTACCAGAACAAGTAATGAAGCATTCGTTTAGAAACTGCCATACATGTGATTTCATTTTTAGAAGAGTTAAGAAAAGCTTCCTGAAAGGCCCAGGTAAACTCACAGCTAACATGACAGAGCATGCCCCTCCCCTGCAGTAGCTGTTCATCTCTAAAAAGAAGCCACCAGGCTGGACAGAAATGGTGATCTGCGAGGTCACACCTGAGGGGAGCAAAGGCAGTGTCCACAGTGGGACTCGGGCAATATTTGGCCCCTTTTATGCAGTTAGTTCTCCCTCCCTTTTCCTCTACATGCCTGCTGAAAGATCACTCCCCTCTCAGGACTTTAGTACTGTCTTTCATCCTAGCTTGGGGATAGGAAAGGTCAGGGAACCTTGTGAGGTTCCAAATGAGCTGACCAACATCCTTGGTTGTCTTCACAGCTTGGCAGCCTTTCTAGATCTTTACCAAACTTACAGATACAAGTCTGTTCACAGACATATTCAACTCTCCTCTCTGACACCTCTGATTAACCTTTAAGAACTGGCAAGACTTCCTTTTTTCACCTTAAATTATCTATTTGGTGCATTTTGGTACTTATGATCAGAGAAGAAATTTCAGCAACTCTGAAAGTGATAAAAAGAATATACCACGCTAAAATAATTTTAAGGAAATGAAAAAATTTACACTGACAAATTTGATATTTTGCTAGTGTTTTTATTTTCCACTAAGAAACTCTAAAACTCTGCTAGTTCTAACCAACCTGGAAAACAAGGTGTTCCAAGAAGTGGTTTCGTTTAAATTTTTCTGCCCATCACGAAATAAGACAGACTGACATTTTATCTCCATTTCAATGCTTATTTTCACTTACTTTCAATGCTTATTTTAATTTGAACTTTGCAGGTGGAGCAAAAAATGTTTATATCCCTCTCTAATCTTTAGTTTTCTCACTGATGTGCTCCTGACAGTATTTATCTGCAGGAGTTGTAAAAGGGGGTTGATTCTGTAAGCCACAAAGACTTTCTGAATCATTGTCTGACTAATACCATTCGGGCACTTACAGAGAGTTTCATTAATATGGACTAAGTAGTCATCAAAAGGAGTGTGTGTTGACTGTGCTATGTGCAGATGATATGACAAAGATGGTGCCCATATCCAGATTCAACAAACACATTTGATTGTTTAATGTCCCTCTGCACACCCAGTGTAATAAATACGGCCTCTGAGGGGAAACAAAATAGGCTGCAACTGGAACAGAACATGGAGCCAGTGTTCTGCATCACCTAGCTAACCTCAAACAAGATTAATCATATCTCTTTACCTGAGATGGTGTAACCCAGCTCGTCTCTGCTAAGAAAATTTCATTGTTAAAAATACACTGCTTCTTGCTAAGCTGTTTGCTTTCTGTATTGACAAAAGACATAGGGAATACGAGAATGTCCTGTCCTTTAGAATGCAGACTATATTAACAGGTCTCCTTTCAGCTTGTCTTTGCAGAAGGGATGAAGCAGATCTTACAGGAGGAGGACAGTCATCCCAGCCTCCCCAAGGAACCCGCTGTTCCAACTCCTGCCCACCATTGTTACAGTATCTCCCCTTCAAAACTAACATTTCCAAACATCCACGGGTAGAGGTGGAATCACGAGCAACTGCTCAGTGCGTGGATTCCTGCTCTTTTTACAGCATCACTAAAACAGAGACGTACACATCCACATAACAGCAAGCCTGTAAGTAGACATACAGTCCCAGCTGATCCACTTCTCGACAAATTTCAGCTCTATTTTTAGAACTTTTATAAACTAATGTCAGTGTTTATGTGAAACAAGGTGGCTGACGGCCGAGAATGATGAGTTCTCAGAAAACTCTGTCTAGTTTATAGATTACTCAGACAGAGGATTTTGCTGTTAAGTGAAACAAGATCCATTTGTAATGAGACACTTTTTTTTTTTTTTAGGGAAGACTGAACATTTAATTGGTCAAGCTTTAGTGTTAATCCATAGTAGTGCTAAATTTAGATCCAGGAATGGTTTCTGATGATTTGCACGTTTTCGGCTTTATGACTGGAAAATAATACTGGGGGAAGTACAACAGCCCAACAGGCACAGCCTGCAGGGCCAAAGCCAAAGAATGCAACAACTTGACTTCAGCAAGCTTCAAGCAATTAAAAAAGCCCAAACAAAGAAACAATAAAAATAAATAACTAAAAGTAAAACAAAACCCCAAAACAACCACAAAAAAGCCCACCAAAAAAAACCCCACCACAAACAAACCCCAACACCCCCCACTACATGTAATTGAAATTGTAACAGGGGCTAGAAAGGCAGAATGCAATGAACAGGATTAGAGTTAAACTTCTTCACTTACACACAAAAAATATCAGAGTGGTAATTTTAATATTCATAATCATAACATTCATCTAGAAATGAATACCATACAGCCCATGCTTGGCTGCTATTATTTAACAGTGCACAGCAGAGAAGCAGATCCCTTCCCCCCATAGCTGGGTACCTCCATGCCCCTTTGTACTGATACAGATCAGTCCCCTGCACTTCAGAGAAGACACAGCTTAAAAGAGAGATAAGAACAGAGGGTCACAGTGCTTTTAGAAGCAGCACAGTGGTGTGAGTCGCTGATCTCCTGTTCTGATGCCTACATGAACCATCTCACAGACACAGCAACAGGACTGGAAGCTCAAGAACAATTAAAGTACAGGAAAGTCACCTGTGTAATTTGCATTACAAAACAAAAAGTCATCACTCAACATCTTGTTTCTTCTTTTGAATATCATTTTTTCAGCATCCCTCAAATAACTAACCTGTGGTTTGGACTACCATGCAAGAGCATATTCTACCCTCTTGGCTTTATGAAACTCAGCTATAAAGTCTTTGGATAATTTTTCCTATGTCCTCTCAGCCAAGTAAAAGAAAGAAACAAGGGCTGGTATTTCAAAAAATGCAGTCACGGATTTAAGTATCATGCAGTGAGAGAACAGCTACTCACTGGGGACTTGAAAAAGATCAGCATGGCTATTGCAACACACAACGTAACTGAGATGGAAAAAACCTAATCTTCCATCCTGGTTGTTTATTGCATATGTTACAGTCCTCTGTACATCCAGCCATCTCTGATGCCCGCAGGAATCATATAAGCAGAAAAAGAACAGAACATTCTCAAGAAAGCCTCTGAAAAGAGAAGTGTGATCTCCAGGGTGAGTGCTTATGCCATTAAATGTCTGACATCAGATTTCACTGCAGGCAATAGCAAATCTGTTACCAACTTCAACAGCAAAGTTTGGCTACAGGCTCCCCCCTCCCATCACTTTCCATGGGCCCTGCCCCTTGCCAACAAGTTTAGTTACAGAAATAGACTGAAGCTTTGAGGGGGATCTAAAGGAGAGGCTTTGGCACTATGTTTGCATTTGTCCTCAGCTACCAAGAGCTTCCCTGTTCTGAAAGGGTAGAGGTCAGCACACCCACAGACAGGTCCGGAGTGCTGCTCTGGGTGCTGCTTTGAGTCGCGCAGCCCCGTTCCCAACAAAAGGAATCACGAGATGGAGGTGCAGCAAAATCCATGCTTTAAAAGTATAATAAATATATAAACAAAAGATATACCTTAATGCAGCCAACAAAATTCAATTTTAATCTAAATAGTTTTTAAACCAAGTGTTACCATAAGTATGTTTTATAAGGCCATCTAACCTCCCAATTCCATATTCAGCTTATTTTTTACCTGTTTTTTTCACTGTTGAAAGATTACACATTATAACTACCTTCCTTAACTGGCACTTCCCATTTTATGGGTTTCTGAAAGAAGCAATTAAAAAGTTTGAAATAAAAAGTAGCAGATAAATACATGATTCCTGCTGCAATTTTCCATATGCTGTCTACTGCCAACTTGACAACTTGGCAGATGCTGGGAGTATCCCAGCTCTACCCTTGCAGGTACCAACAAGAAAACATTTTGTCAGGCTTCAAACATGAGCAGGATCTCTGGTGTGCTATGGGTAAGCTCCCAGAATATCAATGCTTAACCAAACCAAACCTTACTGTTGCTTACTAGACTTTAACGTTTTCAGCTTCCCAATATTTGGCACATTTTCCCACATTCAACTCTGAGAATCAGGTGAAAGAAACTTGAAACCAGGTTCAAAACTGGGGAAACCTACAAATGAGGTGGCAGGTGAGGACGTGCTGTTCTCCTTGAACAGCACTCGATCCTTTGCAAAGGCTCCAGTCTGGGTTATGCCCCAGGGCTGAGTTTCTATCTGTAATTCTAAGACAGCCCGTCCCCCCAGCCAGGGGCCGCCCGCTGTCAGGTTCGCACGTGCAGAGTGTGTTCCCTGTTCCCGTCCCCACGTGTGTTACAGGCTGTTCAGCAGCTTCTGGCGAGCTCCTGCCCAAAAATCACTCGCAGCTGCACAGCTCAGCTGACCCTGGCACTGGAAGCAAATGACGATGGAAGCGCCTGGGAACGAGTCAGCACGGGTCCATCCATCTCACAGGCACTGCCTGCCCTGGTCTTTTCTTTGGCAAGTTCCCCCCATAAAGTTTCTGGAACACATGCTTTTACAGTACTTAGAGCCTTACCTCTGTTGCTGTTTTCACACTTCCTCCCTTCCCATGGTAACCACCGTCACAATAATTTCCCTTTAAAAACATGTACATACCACACACAAGACTAAGAGCTACCTGTTGCAAAAATCATTTAAAGGGACTTGGTAAAATTTAGAGGATGGAACTTTATTTTCCTATCAGAACACCAATATATATACTGCAAAGAACTTACCATCAGCAGCACTGAAAAGCATCCTTGTTTAAATGCTGTCAGAAATTAAATTACATTTTTCCAGACATCTCATTTAAAGCAAAATACCTTTGCGCAGCTTTGTGAGTGTTCAGCACACTGAGAGGTTATAAGACTACAGTAATTACCTAAAAGGTTCAGACATTTGTGCTCCGTGATTGCGTTAAAGACAGCCAGTGTTTTGGGAGTCAAACAGTTTCTCTGAACACTGCTTTTTATGGCAGGAAAGATGTGCTCTACAGCACTGTGGAAAGGAAGACGTGCACAGAAAAGAGTAGAAAAGCAGGGTAGGTTAAAGAAAAACTCACATGGTTCCTAAATCCAAATTCTTTGGACATGATACCCTCCAGCTGGACACCACTGAGAAGGACCACATGGCCTTTTCAACAGGCTGAAGGCTCGAGTCAGTGCGACTTGAACTTCGAGCGCTGGGAGTAATTTACACAACTCACTGGTAGGTGGCAACACTGTACAGAGCTAAAACACGTGTGCGAACAGACGACTGAACGGCTGGACAGCCTGGGTTAGCAGAGGGGCGACATCAAAAATACCGTATGCTCAAACTTAGGATCACTTCATTTTTTTTTTTTTAAGAAACGTAGCTAACTCCTTCCTTACGCTTTTCCGTGTGCTGACCATACCCAAAAATCTGAATAACCTTAAAACAAAACCAAAAAAAAAACCCACCTGCACAAATGCAGGGTGCATTTCTGAGTGACGGAAAGGAGAGGACAGCCAGCCCTTTGCTGAAAGTGTTCCAAGAAGACGTTAGCACGGCAAGCTGAGCAAGGAAGGAAAAAAAAAAAATAAAAGAAGAAAAAGAAAAAGGAGGGAAGGGGGGAAGAGAAGTAAGAAAAAACAAAATAAAGGGGGGGAAAAAAAAGACGTGATCCTGGGGGGAGGCGAACTTTCCTATAATGGGAAAAGACATCCAGCCCCGTCCCCCTCCCTCGCTCGCTCCCCCGCAGCCCAGCCCGCAGCACCTCCCTCCCGCCTCCATCCCTCCCTCCGTGCCGGGGGCCCCGCCCGCTCCCGCCGGGCTATAAGTGCGGAGCGGGCGCGGCGGTGCCGGTGTGGATCGCGATGCAGAGCGCGCTGTTCCTGGCGGTGCAGCACGGCGGGCGAATGGAGCGGGGCGGCCGCCGCCGCAGCGAGGCGGAGGAGGCGGAGAAGGGCAGGATGAAGAGGACGATGTGAGTCCCCTCGCCCGGAGCTCCCTTTCGAACGGGTTCCCGGGCGAACCTGTTGAGTGGAAGGAGGGGTGGGGGGGAAATCGTTTCCTCGCCCTCGGGGTGCTGTGGGTGACTCTGGGTACAGAACTGGCAAAGCCATCTGAGGAAAATTACTGCTGCTCTTGGCTGGTGCCTGGAGCTCTGAGAGCTGTCATTTTTAACAGGCTTCTCTCCCTCTTCTTTCTTGCAGCATTAAAGATTGGAAAACAAGACTGAGCTATTTCCTGCAGAACTCTTCTAATTCTAATAAAAGGAAATCTAAGAAGGCAGGGAAACACCGCAACTACTTCAGGTAAGTTACGAGAAAGAAAAGTTTGTTTAAATAACTCAAGTGTTCTACAAAACCAGTAAACCTTGAGCAGTGGAGTCTGATATTCTCCCTCTCTTTCTGCAGACCTTCCCCTGAAGAAGCCCAGCTGTGGTCAGAAGCCTTTGATGAACTTCTTGCTAACAAATGTAAGTTTGTCTTCAAAAAGAAACATTCAGGAGCAAAGGGATGGTGAAGTTTATATGTCTGTAAGAGATTGCTTCCCTCCATGTCAGCATTGTACATGTTTATGTAAATAGCTTTGATTCTGATCTTGCAAGTGAAATGCTTTGAACAGTTTAAAGCCAAAACTCACAGAAGTGTTCTTTAAGAAATTGTAAACTAATAGTAAACCAAAGAATACCTCACTATAGTGGATTTTTTTTTTCCTGTAACCCGTTAGCTAAAGTCAAAAATATCAGCTTGGCTTTGCCAAATGTGAAAAGAGCATTTGTTCCCTGAGCTCACTGCATAACCAAGACAAATGTCTTCCAGTAACATAAGAATTCTGCAACACAGAAGTTCAGTGATCTCAGGGCTTTACTTTAGCTCTACAAGAAGCAGCATTCAACAGCAAAGCAAAAGGTCTAAGAAATAGTACTACTATTTGCTCTTTGAACTTGAGTCATCCTTTCCATTGAAAGAATATTCCAGAGTTCTGCAGCAGTTATATTTACTGCAGTGTAAAGGTTAACACAGGCGGTCTTATCTAGAGAGAAGTGGCGTTTTTATGTATATGTAGGCTTTGCAAGAAGGAACATACCAACTAGAAATGGCTTTCATTTTTTGTGTTTACCTAAAAAATGGCTAAATGAAAGTGAAGCCTGCCAAGCTGTTAGAGCTTTAACTTGCTTGCATGCATAAATGGGGACATTTTTTTATTGCCATGATATCCCTGAAAATAACAGACCTACAGCAATACATTTACATAGAAACAGATGTGAATAGTGGGTAAATTCAAGCTTCCTGAATTAGTTAACTGACAGTGGCTTTCCCCTTCTCCTTTCCCTAGATGGTCTTGCTGCTTTCCGAGCTTTTCTGAAGTCTGAGTTCTGTGAAGAGAACATCGAGTTCTGGTTGGCCTGCGAGGACTTCAAGAAAACCAAGTCACCCCAGAAGCTGACATCGAAAGCAAAAAAAATCTACAATGACTTCATTGAAAAGGAGGCTCCCAAAGAGGTAAAGAAAACCTGACTGAACTTGTGCTCTATTCTGTGAGTTCTTGCAGCCTTTACTTCTTTGAACTCATGTTAAGATACAGATGTCAAACTACATTGTACATACCTCAGTGTCAGTATCTGTGTCTGAATGCAACTCTCTCCCGAACTGCCTTTTCACCAAACTGGAAAATGGCACAAGCAGTGTTTCAGAGCACTTCCATTTTAACTGAGAAAAAATAAGTATCTGAGCTACTTTGGGTTTTGTGTAAAAGAAGAATTTTCTTAAAGCTTCGTTAATTTGACCCCGTAGTAACAGGGTCTTGCCTTTTTTACCTCTTCAGAAATTGTATTGTGTATTATACTTACTTGAGTTCAGTTCTGAGAAGTAAATGTCCTTCTTTCTCTATTTCAGATAAACATAGACTTCCAAACCAAGAACATGATTGCACAGAATATTCAAGAAGCCACACATACCTGTTTCAGTGCGGCGCAGAAGAGGGTTTACAGCTTAATGGAGAATAACTCATACCCACGGTTTTTGGAGTCTGAGTTCTATCAGGAACTGTGCAAGAAGACACCCATCACCAGAGCAGCCCAGGGGACATGAGCAGTGGAGAAGAAGAAGCAGCCTCTCAGCTAGTGAGAAAACAAAGCCACAGCTCATGGCAGCATCCTGACCCAAAAGACTGAGACACTGAGCACTCAGTCTGTTTGCCACCGTGCAAGGACTAATACCAACTGTGGTGCAGAGCTGATGGCCAAGAGTGATGCTTGGAGGTGTTCAGGGGTGATGGCAGGAGTGTGCCAGCCAGCTGCTGGCAGTGCTCTTCTCTGCCAGTGCTGCCACGAGAACTGACTCCATGCATCAGACAAAACCGCACCGTGTAGGAGCCCTTCTGTCACGGCCGAGGAGCAACGCGGCAGGTCCGAACAGAGCTTCCTTCTTCTCAACACAAGCTGCTCTCTGCAGTTGGGCAGTGCTGGGAACTTGAGTAATTGGTTGCCTATTTATCTTTCCTAAACATCAACCAGCGTTGCTGTTGTCAGTCGCCCGGTGTGTTCACACCGGTTCTGTGAACTGCCTCGAGCTGCCACGAGCTGTGCTGGGTTTCTGTGCAACTTGCAGACAGTAACAGCACTGTGCAGCGTGGGGTGAGGAAGGGACATAGCTCAGTTCCCAGAGGAACAGGTTCTGCAACTAAAGTATGCAGGGCTGAGTTGTCTCAGCAGGGCTGCATGGGGCCAGACTGAGGGCAGAATGTGGCCAAGGCAAACAGGAGATGTATAGTATTATATTTATATGTGGATTATGATTGTGTTGAATGCTGCAATGATGTCATAATTCTGTCTCGAGGACAGCAAGCTTCAGTGAAGTTTTATTGTTTTTAATAAACTATTTTGATACAAAGCTGCTTTTGCTTGATTTGTTTAGCACACACAGATATATACTATCTGGCACTGGACTCCAAAGTACTGAGATTGGGGGACCTAGGGGAGATCTTAATAGGACTAATTTTAAAGAAGTTAGTTCTTAATCTATGAAGAGAATGTTCTGTTTGGGTTTTTTTTCAACAGAATAAAAATCTTCAGAGCTTGAAAGCTTAGCAGGGGACACATGTTATATCACATCCTCTGTCTTAAACACATCTGTGAAACCAATGTCTAGGACAGTACAAGGCACAAGTAGGGCTACACAGGATGACAGATCAAATAGAGAGCAGCAGTATTGCTGGAGGTCACAGGATGCCATTTGGAATGCAGGCACCCATAGTACTGCACTTTCTTTCTGCTTCAGAAAGGACTTAGGAGGACTTTAGTATCAGGCTGCAAAATCTGTAAAGGTTCAGTAGAGGCACTACTACAATAAAGGCATTTGACTCCCTGCTAGGTTAGTGCTTCTTAGAGGGAAAGTTACTGGTCATCATTATTTCATGCTAGCTTTTTGGACAAAATCCAAAACCAAAACTTCCAAAAACAGTCCCTAGTTTATTAGTTTTTTGGCATCTGAACACTAGGTCTGTTCAGGTCCTGGCTCCCTGACTCCGATCCTCAGGTCACAGCTTTAAATTGCTTATTTCACATATATCCACAGCAGTCACTCCTATAAGAGTCCACTTCTCCAAGCATCAAGCAATTATAATGAGGGGATTTTCCACTTCAATTACACATGGAAGGACTGTTCAAAAGCAACTACTCCATGTCTGTATACATACATTGCAGGAATGAGCCTACAAGAAAGACACAGAGGAATTTTATACAAGAGCATGTAGTGACAGGACAAGGGGGAATGGATTAAAACTAAGAGAGAGTAGGCTTAAATTAGATATTAGGAGGACCCTCTTTGCTGTGAGGGTGATGAGACACTGGAACAGGTTGTCCAGAGAAGCTGTAGATGCCCCATCCCTGCAGGTGTTCAAGGCCAGGCTGGATGGAGCTCTGAGCAACCTGATCTAGTGAAGGGTGTCCCTGCCTGTGGCAGGGGTTTGGAACTAGATAATCTTTTAAGGTCTCTTCCAACCTGACCCATTCTATGATTATATGATGACTCTATGTATAGTACATGTATATGTACAGATACACATATGTCTATCTACTATCCTGACTCTATGCATGGAAATAAATTTGGTACATCCCCCACCTTGCTATAGCCCCATTTCTGGGGCTTTTAGAGCTGGCTCTCATACAGCTACATTTGCTGATCAGTTAAATCCACATAAAGGAAGCACAAAAAAACCCCTCAGCCCAATAATTTATTGCAACAGAGGATTTTTTTTTTTTTACTAACCAGGAAAAACAGATAATTGCTGATAATTGCTTTCCTAGTATAACAAAATAATCCAAAGAGGAAAATAGCCAGAAGTATACCTATTAATGACTCAGAGCCAGGGCAGGAATAATTCCATGAAGCTTCATTGGCTTCAGTGAAGCTGAACTAATCTGTGCCAATTTGGGATGTGGTAATTAACCACTGCTGGTGTCTGGTTTTAAGGAAAGAAACATTTCTAGTTTCAGCAGGTGCTTGAACTACTTATAGCACAGCATGTATTTCAAGGGGAAATTAGGTGGGGCCGTTAGGCTTGGCATCCCTGCCTGAGGGCTGTCCTTGTGTATTTTTAAAATCTGAATCATGAATATTGAGCCTTAGGAAGGCCATGCAGGCAGCTCTGTAGCTTCCACAGGCCATGCCACTGGGGTGGAAAACCAAGCAAGCCATGCTGAGGCCCTGGCACAGTCTGTCTGCAGCCTTGGAGAGCCCTGGCTGCAAGGCTAAGCTGTGCAGCAAAACTATTTGGTGTATCAATGGCAAAAAAAAAAAAACCAAAAAAAAAACAAAACCAAAACCAACTTAGTACAGTACAATAGATCTGTTCATACAACATTGCTTCCAGTTGCAGCTTTTCCATTTTTTTATCAGAGCCTTGTTTTCCCCAACTCCCAGGAGTAAGCTTCACCAGAAAAAGGGTACTACAGCCACTTTGGGAATGCTGCAACCCAAGAGATTACTATGAACATTTACTGGGGAAATAAAGAAAACATGATTGCTTTAAGAGATGCTGGTTCTGTGCTCTGGGCAGCCTTACAGCTGCAGTTAAAATTGGTACTCTAGTGTCAGTATCCAATGACAACAAATAATAAACTGCTCATTCCCCCACCGCCCATCCAAACATTCACATACCCTCCAGTCCCACTGGGTGCTCACAGCCAAACACAACACAATGCCAGGGAAAAGACTGGTCTGGGAACAGCAAAAAGAGGGTGCAGGCCAAGGTGTGGGTGCTGCTAAACAGCTGGCCAGAGCACCATCCCTTTTTTAGCTTCCATAAGGTTATAAAACAGCTCCAGGCCTATTTGGGATATAGGCTGGAGCCTCCCAGACAGGAAAATAATAAGGGATCTCAGTGGGTAGCTGCAAAGGAGCACAGAACCTGAACAAGTCTGTAAACAAGCTTAGCATAGATAGGAAAAGGAAATATTTCAAAGAGCTGAGGAGGGAGAAGCAGGCATCTGTAGGAAGGCAGCCCAGCACCCTGGTGCAGGCTTCAGCTGCACAGCAAGCCCTGTCTGATCCCAGGCAAGCCAATGCCAGCCTCCTAACACACCTCATACTGGCACATAAAGTCTGAGTACCCAGAACTGCTGAGAAACATCAGCAAATCTAGAATAAAGGCAGCTTTTAACCATCATTGTTTTTCAACCACAGTCTCACAATGTGTGGTGCTTTTCTTAGCTGCTAGGAGCAAGCAATTCCCCCTGCTGTTGTAGCACAAAAAAAACCACCTCTCACCATTATGATAATGAAGAAAAATTGAAACCTACAACTGGAGCATCTGTAGTAAGTTCCTAAACCACAACTTAATGCAAAGACTACACAGTCTCTTAAAAAAGGCAAAAAAATCTAATTTTCTAAGCCAACCACATGATTTTGGGAAACTAGGTCAGGAGTTTCAACTGCCCACATCCGGCAACAGCTTGGGTTTTTGAGGGCTTGTGATGACACTGCAGCACAGGGCAAGCTGAAGGAGAGTCCTCCATACTGTCAAGAGGCAACATGTAAATTAAACTCCTAAAACACAACACCAAAGCAGCTGACCCTCATCAGGTCAAAGACTGGAGAGGGCCTCTGAGAACAGGGTGAGCTAAACAGTGATGATGATTCACCACTGCAGCCGAATGGGAAAGCAATGCCATGCAGTAAACAAAGGGCAACACAGGGCTCTTGCTCCATGTGTTTGTGTATTGTGGCTGAAATATATGCTGAGACTATAAATAAAATCAGTCTGCTTTTCCACATGAAATTCTAGATCTCCATTTGAAGAAGAGGACACTAATGAGAGCTTGAAGGGCTTTATAGGCTCACATGCACGTGCGTGGAAGGGTTTCTTGGATGAGACTTCATAATTTGTCAACTTGCATGGAGCAAAAAGTGACCTTTAGAAGTAGTTCTAGGATCTCCGTGGATTTTTTTTTTCCAGATTTGACTTACTGTGATTCAAGAGGGAAAACCTGATAAGAATCTAGGACAGTGTCCCAAATTCAACTTCCTTCTGGTGGTAAAACATTACCAATAGCTCCTCCTTTATCCCACCAACACAGGAATTTCTGGTGTGCCTACCAGCTCACATGTGCCAGGGGACAGCAGGAGAGGGGAATAGAACTGGCAGTAAGGCTTCTACATCAACCCAAAGTCCATCCCAGAGACTGGCCAGAAACAAGACTGGTGACAGACATACCTGCAGCATAAGTCCTTAATCCATCCTGGAGGAAGAGCTAGATGTAAGGTTGTGCCTACAACAAATTCAGAAGAAAGAGAGAGGCTGAGCTTAAATGGAGCCCCAGCCAATGTGCAGCAGGTGGGGGGTCAGGTGGGGCTGGTCAGGGCCCATTAGTGGCCTCAAGGTCCTGACACAAATAGAAAGAAATCCTTTTCTGAGGGTTCCTGCACTGAGCCATATGAGCCCATCAGCTCACAAACCCAAAGCTGACTATTTTTGAGGAGGTTCTGCAGCCAGGTTTGTGGTGACCACCCTAAGCAATTGGTCTCAGGCAATTCTGTAGCTATGCTAATTGGCATTACCCTGAGTGCCCTAACTGGAAAATGAGGGCTGGCCAGCACAGAAGCCCAGGGAAAACAGTCCCACTGTTATTCTACGTAGGAGTTTTCATATGTGAGTCCTTTGGCAATCTTTCATTAAAATAATCACTTAGATCAGAGTTTCCAACAGCTACAAAGTACCCCTGAGCAGCAATTAAACAATGTTCCATTAAAAATATTAAATATTCCATTCAAGATAATCTAATTGACATAAATTAGTACTTATGTTCCTGAGCCAGTTTTCCCACTTGGGATCTCATGGAATAAGTTGTGTTTCTGCATTACAGATTTAGACTAGAGAGCAGCTCCACAGCTTTTTGGGCGGGAGCCTGACTTTTAGGCTTTCAGGGGACATGGCACTAATATGATATTTATAGGGCTCAGAAAGTCGGCCATCCAATATGGAAAAGACATTCAGGAGCAGAGCGGGCTGTTTACTGAGCTGGTGTGTTCCTTTGCTTCTGCGGGTGTCCAGGAGAAATGGAAATAACAGGAGCATGGCAGGACACAGGCATGGCAGAGGGGCAGCGAGGGTCTGTCCCTGCACCGTCTTGACTTAACTGTTGTTTTCAAAGGCTAGCAGGATTAACTGGTTTGCTGGGACCAGCCGGAGCTGATGGGGCTGAGCCTGGGAGGCGAAGGGGCACTGGGAGAGAGCCGTCCCCACCGTCCCGGGGCCATCACAGCTGTGCCATGTGCAGATGTCGGAGGCTTCCCCCGCTCCCAGCAGGCTTCGTCCTGCGTCACAGAGATTATCTGCCCTGTGTGGCTGCCCTCCCTGGTGCCTCCCCAGCCTGAGTGCGTCTGTTTGCTGAGCTGAGCTGTCTCCTGGCTTGGCTGCGGTTGGTTCCTGCTGTTTGTTTTCCCTGATACCTACTGTGGGCTGGGACCAGGCGCCTGAGCACAGGGAGGAATGACTGCCAGGCAGGACAGGACTTCCAGCCGCCTTCAGTGCCATGGGCAGACTGAAATGCCATTTTTGCCACTTGTCCTCCCTGCAGGCTGCTGGGTTCTGGGGCACGGTTCCTCTGTTTTCAAAAGGACAGGTCAGCAGCAGCCCCTCAAGAAGAAAATGCCAGATAAATACACAACATGAATGGGTCACAATATTTAAGCTACATGTTTAGATACAAAACCTGAGAAGGCTTGAAGAGCATCGGCCCTCTCTTCCAGCCAACCTCTCTTCTCCTTTTTGCTTCCTGCATCCAAGTATTTCTTCCCCACAGTCTAAGATATTATACTTGCAAAGTATTGTCTTGAAGCTGTTTGACTCTAAGAAACTATTAGAGCCCCCAATTTTTATGAAGTGTGGTGTTCTGAAACACAAACACACTTGTAAACAATTTCTGCTTTTGTATATTTCCTTAGAAAACAACAAAATATAATGGCATAAATCCCACTACACTGTGGAACAAGCAGCCTTTGCATACTGAAAGGTCTCTTGGTGTGCTCGTGCCCTGTAACTTCTGGAGGAGGTACTTCACACAGAAGAATTTCAGCAAATCTCTTTGTGCTTTTTTTCTCAAGGTTGCTGATTGTGGGAGAACCTCCCGAAAGTGGCTTCTACCTGCTTTCCCTTTTCATTGCCAGAATTGGAAGAAATAATTTTCTTAATCAACTCTACTGGCCACCATAAAACAGTTATTCTCTTTCAGTAATTTCCTTCCTGTGAGAAAACCAAATTTTTATCAAGGCAACAAACTAATGACAATGTCTAGTATTGAAAGGAGCAGCAAGGAGCAACTATATGAGCTGTACCCCACACCCCAGCTAATGCACCTCTCCTGCAGCGTGCCTGTAGTATTTAACCTGGAGCAATTATTACCTAAAGCCTAGTTGAGCAAAGTCTGGTTTTTTACAATGTTCATGAAGTGTTTGAGCAAGGTGTTGGACCTGGTGTCAAATAACCCCAGTACACCACTGAACTCCCGCCCTCTGCAGAGCCAAGGGTTTGCAGAGGGAGAACTAGATCAGTGAAATGTCATCATTGCCCAGCTGGCTGCCAATGCATCCAGGGATAACTACAGCCCTTCTCCAGCCTCCTCTGAAAAAGGGGCTGGACAGCCCCCAGCAGGTTCATCCCCACTGCCTCACTCTGTGATAGAGATGGGGAAACCAAATCACTGATTGTTCATTAAGTGACACATAAAAGAGGCACAGCAATATAGTAGGAAATATTAAATAGAGATCCTCAGCTTTGTGCAGGGCAATTATACCAATCTAGAGCATCCAGAAGGTCTCAGCTAATGCAGTGTAACTGAAACAGCAAAGCAGGGACTATGCCTATAATCAGGTTGCAATAGCCAGCTCCCAAAAGTAGCACCTAGAAACCTCAGAGGATGGTGAGCCTCTCTGGAACAGCCCTGCAGCAGTGACCGGTCTGTTTTTAGAACAGGAGTATGACTCCAGCCCAGCAGCTTAGCATAATTACAGGAGTACTGGGATTGAAGAGAAGTACCCTCGGCACGGGAAGTGGCTTCCCTAGGGAAGACAGAGCATTCCCACCAGGCCAGCCACGTGGCTGGCAGCATGGTCAAAACAGGACGTTGTAGAGGATGGCTGGCCACTAGCGAAGGGGACAGACCTGCCAAGCATTTGCTTCAACCCTGTGAATCACCTCCAAACAAAGGTTTTAGTGGCAGCTTCAGGATGGGAGACTCATCTCAGTTTTCACATGAGCAGGTGGAATCAGTGTGGACTTGCAGAGGAGTCTGTGAGGAACACATTTTCCACTAGGAAGTAGTAAGTGACTAACAACCATGGCAGTCACTAACAAGGCAACAAGTTATGAAATAATGCCTAAAGACAGCAGCAGCTCCTCTGAGTAAGTGCAGACTGGTGGAGCATCTCCCACAGCTGCCTAAGTGGAAGGCTGGGCTTGGGCAGGTGCTGCTGGTGACAACCGGAAGACCAGGAATTGGTGCCACCAGAAACAAACAAGTACGAGGAGACCAAAGTACTGTTTACATGCAAAGAACATGTCAGCTGCAGGGTTTGTATGGTTTCAGTGCCACGGACAATAGAGTTGCGTGGGTGAACTGTCACTAAGGAAGTGTGGGTGTAGCTGCTAGCAGATTGCCAGCAGATAGGAAATATTCCTCCCTTCAGATCAAAAGGAGGTGGCAGGAGCATCACTGCTTGCACTCCTCAAGGACAGAAATAATGCAGCTGCTTTGCTGCTTTACTGACAACAAAGCATAACTTGTGCCTGTGGGACTTAATATGGCCCAAATTACATTTTCCTGGAACAAGCCACTTGTGGAACTGACATAACCACAAATGAATACACAGGGTTGTTTTAATAGCAGTTTACCAAAACCAGCCACATTTGGGCATCTTTTTTTAAATCTCAACACGTTGTTAATGTGAGTATCAAAGGACCTTGAGTGACATCACCAGCTGGGTGACAGCTGTTTGGTCACATCCTTCCCAGTGCCACCACACCGAGTGACTGACAGGGCACAGGATATGGCCTTTGCTGGGACAGCATCACCACTCAGTGAGCTTTCCATTGGGTGTTGCTAGCTGCATGGATTCAGGAAAGTTTGCTCAGACAAAGGATATGGAGTTCGTGTTACGCTTTGGTCTGACGTACCAACAGCAGCTGCTTTACCAGGAAGCAGGACACTCACGCTCCCCCGCTCCCTCCCCTCCCTGGTCCCTGCACGTCCCTCTCTGCCCTCGCATCTGATTTAGCAGCTGTGCAGCTGCTGTGAAGCTGGATGAGCAAGCTGGTTGGGCAGGAAATTGTTCTTTTTTTGGTGGGCTTGTTTCCCATGGGATCAGATCACTGACCCAACTTACCCTGCAGACACTCAGATGAGGGTGATGGGTAAGAGAGGAACACACTGGGGAGGGCCCATGGCCTGAACTACAGGAAGGCGTGGCTGGCTGACGTCAGGGTTCACGTCCCTTGTCACTGTTTTGTCATACTCTCCCCTTTGCACTCCACCTCCACCTTCCTTTGGTGCATCACCAGCCTCTTTACAAGGAATGTCATTCGTCTGGAAATGGCACTGTTGATTTTCAGCTCCTCCTTCCTTGATAACCCAGCCAGATGGGTCACAGAGCAGCACATCAGGAGACATTTACAGACTGTGGGAGCAGCTGAAATGGTAGATATCACCAGCAAAGCTGTGAATCTGGTGATGCCCAAACACAGAAGGGGCAGCTTGGGTCAGTCATTAGGAAAGAGAAGGGCTGGTTGGCTGGTTTAACAGCCAATAAATGGTTTCACATTACAGATCACCTGAGTACCTACTGACGCTTAACAGACTTGTTGGGAGGTACAAGGTTCAATTATGGTCTGGAAATAATTTCAGTACATTGGTAATGTGACCTGATCTGAGTCATTGGCATAATGCAAATGGGCAGAAGAGTCAATGGATAAAGCTGCTCAGCACCCTCCTTTTCCAAAAGCAGCTTACCTAGTTTCCAAACAGAGCTAGAAAAGCACTGATGCAAATTCATATCTTCCAGCAGTACATCTTCATTTATTTAGTAGCTTTCCGATGACGAGTGCAGTTTTCAGAATAAGCAAAACCCACGCTGCTATGGGATAGGAAACACTGCCTACAGTGTATTGATTTTTATAAGGCAAATATTAGATGACAAGTCCACTGCCAGGAGACATTTTACCATTGATTAAGGTAGCCAGCTGAAGGTGCTGATTTTTACAATATTTCAATATCATCAAACAGAGACACCTTCCCAAACTAGTTAGGATTCTGACTTAGTCAAGAATCCAGTATATTTGAGATGAAGGTTAGTTTTAAGTTTGTTTGTTGCAGCACCTTTCTTGCTGTGTATTTTATAAATATTCTGCCCCCTCAGGCACTACCAGTAACAGAGAAAAGGTTTTACTGGCAGCAGGCACAACTCAGCAGCAGCAGCTGCAGCTGGTGTTGTTACTGACTGCAGTTACCGGACTTACATTTTGACTGGGGCCAGACAGTTCCGATTAAAGCAAGGACTTTAACTGTTCTTGCTTGAACAGCTTTAACTTTCACCTAAAATTTGCCCAAGATTCAATAAAATTTTATTTAGAGTACATGTGTGTTCCTAACTAAGCCACAGTTCCTAGTTTAATCTCTCCCAGAGAGACGGGGATGTGTTTCTTGCGAATAGGGATGAAGCAAGGGAGCACTGTGATTGCCTCCTGCTGCAGTTTCAGATACGCCAAAAGACTTGGATAAGCTGACGTAGTGGGTTATTTCCCTTTCCCAGAGTCTGATGACTGATGATAATTACTTCTATTCTTGCAATCTTTCCCAACGACCGTTTCTATTTACTGCCATAGCTGCAGCATTACAAAATTCGGGGAATCCTTTTCACCCACATTTTCTCCTTGGCAGGAGTAAATGAAGTCAGCAGTATTGGCTGTCTTTTTTTCTCCATCATCCTTCCACAAACTAAGAACCCAATCTGTCCTTGGTCACTAAGAGCTGGATCTAATGGACAGAAAATAACTGTGAGATGACCATGGAGCCAGATTTTTGGTTTGAAATGTCTTTGAAATGTAGTTTTTCTGTATCACCAAATGACACCAATTACTGGTGGGCACATCTTGAGCTGCATGCTGCCAGCACAACTTTCCTTCCATTAACCTCTGCAGCAGCCACTTTCCTCCCAGGGGGAGCATCTGGCGTGTTTTGTAAAATAGATTGCTCTCACAGGCAGCATTTACGTTTCCAATTAACTTTTCATAAGAAACCGGGTTTGTCTGAAAGCAAGCTGGTGTTGGAAGCTCAGCCAACATCACTTCAGTCACATCACACCTGCAGTAATGACACCTTGCTTTCTTTCAGGGTAAGGATCAAGCCCTCCAAGACCTACAGCTCTGCTGGAAAGTCTCAGCTTCAAAAATTTCCCTCATTTATCATAGAATGGTTTGGGTTGGAAGGGACTTTAAAGATCATCTCCTTCCAATCCCCTGCCATGGGCAGAGACAACCTTCACTAGACCAGGCTGCTCAGAACTCCATCCAGCCTGGCCTTGACCACCTTCAGGGATGAGGCATCCACAGCTTCTCTGGGAAACCTGTGTCAGTGCCTGACCACTCTCACAGTAAGCACTTTCTTCCTAATATCTAATCTAAACCTACTCTCTTTCAGTTTAAAACCATTCCCCCTCGTCCTGTCACTATGTGCCCTTGTAAAAAGTCTCTGATACAAAAGTCTAACTGGTACAGCTCTTGATTTAGACCCAAAATAAAGCACAGTGATTTACATTACAAGATACCTGAGCACTCTGTAGGTGGCTTAAAGCGTTTTTCTTTCTGACTGGTATTAGGTAATATATCCAAATTATTGATTAATAGCTAGATCTGGTGCCAAGGGAAATCATTCCAATTACTTCAAGGACTGATCATATATTTCTACCCATCAGTTACAGCTTTGAATAGGAGTTACCATCTGTAAAGACTGTGTTTAAAATACAAATACTCATTAGTATTAAAATAAGACACATATGAAATAGCAACCGTTTTGAATAAATAGATATTCTCCTCAAGTTTAGCCTTTCAGAAAAGCCTGAAATTCAAATCAAGTAATCAGCCACAGAAGCATTAACTTAATCTTTCTCATTACTCCACCTGAGTATCTGGATGGGGATTTTGTAAGAATGCAGCTGAATACGTTGTTTATTTATTTTTTTAAAAAATGTTTATTTATTTTTTTAAATGAAACTTGTAAAGACATGGAAATTGAAGGATTAGCTTTTCCAATACTTAGGAAAGGCTCAACAATTGCACAAGAAACAAAAGCAAAATAAGTGTATACACTGAAGTTATGCTTACAATTCTTTGGTCTTCAAGACTAACCAACACTGTTCTAGGAAAAAAGTATTATCCTGAACATAAAAGAGAGATTTTTTTTTCTGCACCATTGAGCATAACTGTTGGACTAGGTGCTGGACCATTAATTTTGAGTTAATTAGGCATAAGTGCAAACTGCAGTGAAAGTTGTGACTTAAAACTTTAACCCTTGGAGAAGAGCCTGCCATGTTTTCATGGCCGGTGTGGTGTGGCTGATGGGGCAGTCCTGGCAGTGGAGGCACCTTTCCTTCTGTCCTGGAGCAGCCCCAGGTTATCAAGAAGATTTTCTCACTGCTATACCTGCTGTTCTCAGCCAATATCAACTTTCCAGCTCTGCAGATTTCTGGTTTGGTTTCCTGAAAGCTTTGTGTCGAGTAGCCACGTCTGAAAAATGGTTAATATCTTCAACAATTACAGTCGTGGGAATAGGCGAGTGACAAGAAGATTGACAAGAAGGTCTTCCAGCTTCCCTGGTACCTGGTCCCCTGTATGGACATGTGGGAAATGGAGATCAGAAACTTCATTTTGAGGACATAAAAAGAACCAAGGAAATACACCTTAGACTCAGCTCAGCTGCACAAAATGCCAGCACAATTTTGTTATAAAAAGGGAAGTTATTGCTATATCTTTCTTGCTTCTCAAATTAAAATGAGGGCTTTTAAACAGAGTAGAGGATTTGCAAAAAAGATGGTTGGTAAAAAGACTGGCATTTATAAATGTCAGCATAACAGAATTTTCTATCCAAAATACCCTTTTAGTTCCTCGGTCTGGGAAAATATGAAGCAATTCAATGAGGTTACAGTGATGCTTTGATTTACTAGGGAAAAAAAAGGTTTTAATTCTTTCCACAGTTCCATTAAACATTTTTTTTTCATAGGAGAATTTGCTGGAATAGTTAATGTGGAATAAAATAATCCACAGTACTCGGTCCAGGATAGAAATATTCAGATGCTGGTACACAGCTGTTTTTTGCTTACTTAATTCAAGGAATTACATTAAGCCAAAATGAAGTTACATTTGGAATAAAGTACCAGGAACACAGACATTCAGGAATCGCTTTAAATTTTAAAAAAAAACTGAGTTAACTCCAGAGCAATTTCCTAACACTAGATCTTATTTTATTGCCATACGTTACTGGGAGGAGATGGAAAATAAAGACATACAAAATCCCCAGGCAACACTGGAACAGCTTTCAAAAGCAATTTTGGCTTCCCTGGGCTCCCGCTGCCTTCAGTAGCCAGTGCTTAAGAGAAATCCCAATATCACATTGGACAACTTTCCCTTTCAGAGATTTGTTTCCCACAGAGAAGCCCATGGGAACAAGATGATAAGCAGAAAGCCCTGCATTGTGAAATCAGATCCATGTTCATCTCCCTGCTGGTCTGGGAGCTGGCAAAGGGTCTGTTCTCAGGAAGGACTTCACACCTTCTTCCCCAACAGTCAGTTCTGAAGGGGTTTAATATTTTATGCTGAGAAAAAAARKWRSMRRRGGKYCYKSTTWWWAWTTTKSMARKWRKWSMRRRRARKTTWAAAAAAAAAGCAAAACAAACCCTCCTTGCTTCACACAATGCGGGAAGTGTCTGGCACCCAACTGCATCTGCTGGGAGGCAGATCTAAAACAAACAAGCGGGAACACGTCCTTGCACACTCTGTAATTACACTCTGGATCACCCAGAGGCTGGAAGTATCAACAGCTTTTAAGATGTGACTAGCTAGATTAAAAATAAAAATTAAAAAAAAAATGAAAAGCAAAAAAATAAAATTAGGCTGAGTGCTTATTAGAGCCGATGGCCCGCTTGTGAGAAATCTCCAAGCAGTGGTTTGCAGCCAGAGCACAAGCAGAGAGGGATCATCTTGTCTTTGCCATGATGAGTTAGGCAATGAGCAGAGATTTGTGCCACTGTGCAGAGCATCCTTAAGAGTTAAGGGGTTCAGTCAACGTGCAGATCTAGGAAAGCAAATGGGTTAAAGCAAAGCTGGAAAGCTTCTCAAGACTTTGCTGAGGTTGTAATTAGGACTTAGGAGCTTCACATTTTCCCTGTCCCTCCTGTATGCTCTTGTGAGCACACACAGTCAGTGCTGCCAGTTGCTGAATTCTGCAGAAGAGGAAGGAGCAAAACCAGCAGCCATTCACAAACAGTAAGAAATCTGTGTGATTGGAAGTTCTCTTTCTGCATTATCACTGCAGGAGCCCAGGACAAGCTTATGTATCACGGACAAGCACGTACACTCCAACATGAAAATACTTGCCCAGCTTTATGTCAGGGATATATTCTATATTATGCCAAAGTTGCTCGCACACCCAGAGCTTGAACAGCACAGCGCAAGGCCCTTAAGAAAAAGGCAAACCCGGCATTATGCTGCAAAAATGCGGTCTGAAAATCATGTGCTATTGTCAGAGACTGGAATGTAGTCCCACAGCAGCGTAACTGGGGACTTCCCATCTATATTTAGGATGTTGCAATCCTACCCTCTCGCCCACATGTCCTCACCCCCAGCGGGATGCCAGCTGTGGCATTTCTGGCACAGAAAGCAGCCAGCTCCCTACACCTCCTTCCACCTCGCTGTCGCAAGTATCAGCTGTTGGTTTGGGGTGAGAGTGTGTGGCGAGGCAGGGCTTGGTGGCAAAACTGTTCATCACTTCCAACTACTGAAGTGGTTGAGAGAAAGGTTAAGAAGTGACTCAGAGCTGTCGAATACTTGATAGCACACAGTGCTAAACCTACGTGCATAGTTCCCAGAGGAGCTGTTTGCACTGCACCCAGAGCCTGACCCACAGAGTGGGCCTTGATAACCTCTTGTGCTGCGAGTCACACCAGGATTATTAACAACTCTGCAGCTGATTACGCTTCCCCTGCATGTCCCAGTGGGCACGAAGGCGATACTTACACGGTGGTGCACATTCCCACACTTCCAGCCAACAGAAGCAGACTCATATTGACTCCCCATCATCACACACATTACAGAAAGGTGCACCTTTCACTGCTCACACACCGTTCTGCAGAAAACCAAAAGGAACTTTCAGTTTAAAAATAGAAACCTGATGCTCCCTGCTTGTTTGATTTGCTGTTCACTTAGGCCAGCCCAGAAAGCTTAGGTGCAGTCTTTGTTCTCGCTCTGTCGACTTAAGACTTACTCAAACAAGTGTCAGACGGCACAAGGCTTTTTTTAGTGAAGCCCCACGTACACCCAGCACTCCCACATACACTACTCATTATGCCACTTCTTAATATTTTCCGCATCAGTCACTGCTGCAGCCCAGGATGTGCACATTGAAATCTGCCTTTCCCTTTTGATTCATTTGGAGATGTCATCGTGCGCAGCTGCGGGTGTCAGCGCGGTGGCCCTTACACGCCCTCATGACACAGCTTCCTGAGCAGAGCAGTAAAAGTAGGGCCGTCAGGCAGTGGCAGAACACAATCGTGGCATGTTAATTAATTGGGGATTTAGCAATACACTGTAGTGAGATTATTTGACAAGGTTTGGGCAAGGAAAATGGAAAGTGAAAGTTTAAGACTTAGAACCAGAGGTAAATTGAAAGCACGTTGCACTTGGACAGCATTTCCAACTTAAGGAATCTTTTCTGCTTTATGAGAGCCCTCAGTTATGGGAGCTGTTGTTTAATACGATTAATTCAATTCTCTTTTAAAAACATGTTTATAGCATTTGTGGTTGCAGAACAAAGACTGAAATGTGACTTCCAAAAGCACAAAAGGCTACTACATACAAGGCTAATAACCCTCACTTTCCTCTCCAACCCGTATTCCTATTTTCTTATTATTTAAGAGGCTTTGACTTTTAAATTCTTACTGAGTGTTTCGGACTAACATAAAATGGTGCAATGCCATTGCCTTTGCCTGGAGCCCCTGTTGCTGCAGAGCAGAGGATCTGCTGGCAGGTGACAGATTCACCACTGTGGAACATTTAAAAATTATTATTTAGACCTAGTTGCAGAGGGTCAGAGCCAGACTTTCAGCAGCATCTCCTTAAAATAGCAACCGCTTTACTCGGTTTATAAATCTAAATACCATTTATGGACATAACCCCTCAGATGGGGGTGGGATCCCCTTTTGATGTATGAACCTTGTGTTTCAGACGCTGAGAATCAAATGAAACTGCCAAGATAAAGGCACATCATGGAAAAACCTACAGACAGACAGCAGAGGTGATATATGAGCGTGGGGCTGTGTACAGATCCAGAAAGAGGCACTGCATCACTGTTCGTTTAACACCTCTGAGCGTGTAAGTACGAGAGGTGAAAGAGCCCCTGTCTCTGCCACTGTCCCTGGGGACACCCACGACCCAGCTCCTGCCATCAGCAGCAGGGACAGCAGATCCCAGGGCAGCCTGGGGTCGCAGCAAGGGCACACACAAAAAGCAAGAGGACTAGCAGAGATTGCTGCAAGAGCAGGCAAGAGTTGCCTTGATGATGACAAAGGGATTGCACAATTAGCACAGAAAGAAACAGGCTGCTACGTTTGTCACCTCTCTAGGGAGTGTGGCAGTGCCCGTGCGTCCCTTGGTGCAACACTTTGTATTTGATTCAGTGCAATCAGCAGAAGGTCCCACCAGTGAGGGCTTTGTTATGGGTGTAATTCTAAATGTTACCAGGACCTGATGATTTTCAGGGGTTTTTGGGTGTTGGTTTGGGGTTTTTTTGTTACCACAAGTTGGATACAAATAGCATTGATCACATTTAGCAGTACATTATTCTGGCTTCCAGAGACAACTGGTGGAGTTGGACAGGGAGATATTAAAAATGCTGAGTCAATCCCAGGGTAAACGCAGTCCTTTCCTGAAGTGTACTGTCCAGTTCTCACACCTGCATCTACGTGGATCTAGGATCTGAGCACACAGATGTCACTGACCTAAAAAGGTTGTTCACGCATCTTTCCTCCATGTTGATGACATAGCAATGAAAAATTTAAGAGAACAAAAAAACAAAGTTCAAGCAGAACCCAGAACTCAAACATTCTACGTAAGAGTCTCTGAAACAGCACATTTTTAAACAAGTGCTGTAGTTTAGCTCTAAACCTGGTTGCATCTTTGTAAATGCAAGAGGCAGACAATAAGTAAGCATAATTAGATATATTTGTATTTTCCATCTAAACATTTCAAGAGCCAGAAAGAGGATCGGGTAGGACTGGGTGCACAAGAAGTTAATGTACTACAACATTATTTATAAATAAATTCTTTCAGGAATGACACAAACAACTTTTCTAACACAAGACTTAAATTCTTGCCATATTTTCCTTAAACACTTCGAGGAGTTTTGATTATTCTTTCAGCAAAAATGCCAGTGTCTCATATAAATCTCTGAGAGAGTTCAGCAAAGCACTATGAAGTGATGGGCTTCAGTGCTTTTGCTCTTTGCTGCTGTTGCTGGGCTCTTCAGAGGAACTGCCTTACAGCTAAACTTCAAGGTGAGAAGAAAGTTTGACAGCAGCTGAAAGAGCTTGTGGCTGCAAGACACACAGACAGAGAGAAGTGCTGCAAGCATAGGAAGGCAGAAGGACATTTCCATCACCAGCCAGATCCTACTCTAGGGAAACACAGGTTTTGTTTTGGGTGCTCTGGCTCTGAAACTGTTCTGCAACTGCAGATTTCTGCATCTGTCAAGTGAATACTTGAGTCCCTTTGGTCTGTGTGAAGTTTTGCACTTTGCCTTCAAATATAGGGCAGAGCCCCACACCTCCTCCTGCCAGCAAGCTCGGATCGCTGGCTGAGGTTGTGACTCCTTCCCTGCATCACTGGAGATAGACTGCTCGTACATCAGAGATTACTGCAAAGTCCAGACCAGACCATTCTTGTTTGGGGAGAAAATGAGAAAGTACAAAAGGTGACCGTGGGTTATGTTTATAGACATTCTGTGCAACAGCAAAGCTGTACAGAAACTAGAGAATGCACAAGGGCACCAAAAAATACCAGTTCCATGCGGATTTCATATGTCACCTACCTGTGAATGATCTGCACAGAGATGGGGGTAGGAGCTGGCCACAGCTGTGCCCAAACTTGGGCAGCAGTGCGCATTTCAAATGTCTTTGGAAATCAAAGCAGTACTTAAATTCTAGATTTAAAGATCATGTCTTGATGTATTTACTCGGGGAAGACTAAGCAAAGTTTTACAAGCAATCACAGTTCAAGCGTTTCTTTTTGCATGCCCAGTTTTGGACCCGTGATTACGTTCTTCTGACACAGATGTACATGCATAATTTATGCACTGATGCAATATCTATCAGTGTAATGCACAATGCTCTCTGACATTCACCAGAAATTCTCAGGGAGGAAATCCTGATGGCTTGGTACTGCCATCATGCAACCTGCCCTTCCTTCCTGCTTTGTACAGTACAGAAAGTACAGGGCACATCCTCTGCCATCAGCTGTACATCCAACAGCACAGGTCCCTTCTTATTCACTTTCCCATGTGGTTCAGGCTCATTTACACTGTTCACAAATAGATACACCGTGTTGTCAGACACGATTTGATGGCATAAAATAGAAGTTACCTTATCTCTCTCCTGGCGTGCTCTGTGCCCTTCTCTTTGTGCTTAGTACACAAACAGTAAATATGTGCCTTTAGTGTGGTTTTTTGGTTTTGAGATACCCTGCTACTTCTAGCTAAGTAGCTCTGAATGTTTGTGCTGGATCTCTTGGAATAATTCATCTTGCAGTAGGGTCAGTAGATTCTCACAATTGACTTCAAAACAGTTTAAATCAAACCAATAACTTTGAACCAAATACTTCTTATTTTTTCAATAGAAACAGTACCTCTTGATACTCTTGTTAATGCTTTATCCACCCATCATGACTTTTGGTACAGTCTGTGACTGGGATTACAAAGGTTTGGAAAATGCAGGGGAGGGAATGGAAAAACCCTAAAGCTTCTGGTTTGGGATCTATCTGAAATGCATTGATGGATGTTGATAGCATGCAGGAACATAGTCACAAAAAAAACACCCAGTGCCACCAAGACGTCTATAAATAAAAGAATACTGAACTTTGCTCTTCCACATCCAGCACATTTCAAAGGGGGCAAATTATAGTCTCATATATTATACTGGGGTTTTTGCACTGACTGTTATTCTCAAATAGTTTTTAAGATGAAAAGACATTTTTTCCTGTAGATGGAAATGCCAGTAACTTTGAAAGCAGGTTTCATTATATACCTACATTCAGTTTTTCAAGTATTACACGTTTGCACAGAGAGGTTTACTTTTGCCCCTGTATGCCAGCAGTGAGTGAGCCATTTGCAATCAATAATGTCCAGCTCTGAGCTATAACCCACATGCCACCGAGCATCTGCTGTCTGCCCAATTCTGCTGTGTTTTGGAAACACTTAGTGGCCCCTGCAGCTGTTCCGGGTAGCTGGAAGATAACTCATCAATACATGCTCTGAATTTACACCTTCCCCATGTCACCCTTTCTTTTTTTGACCCGTGCTGCACATCTACCAAGTACTGCTGCAACTTGCTTTTTACCAAATGCAAACATCTCTGACAAAATATAAAGTCTCTTCCAGAGTGGAGGTCACATTGTTGTACAGCAAGAACCTTGCTAATGCCAGGGCTGATTTATTATTGGCTGGCCATTTTGATCTGATAACGCCGTGTTGGTAGGTTGCTCACGTATTAGGATTAGTGCAAGACACTGCCGAAGGAACACAGTGTTCTGCTCCTATTTATGTTTCTTGCTATAGTTCCCTCAAAGACTAACGTTATTAACTTCCCCTGTCAGACAAACGACACTCAATTACAGGTCATTTATACCTGTCTCTTACACTTCAGGAGTTATTAGAAGAGCTTAAAATCTGACAGAAAACTGAAGTATAAACATAGCAATGTGTAATACACATATTTACATCAAAATAGATGGTTTTGGATGGCTCCTGTCACAATTTAGGACCTCAAGCCACCAGCAAATCACTAGGAGAAATTATATTGATTTCAGTGGCCTTACTCGTGCTTTTCTAGACCTAAGGTCTCGGTGCTTCCTTTCTGGAATTTTGGAGTGACATTCACAGAAGAGAGACCTGATGCTTGCCCATCAGGCTCTTTGGCAAAGGGACACCCACACTTCACAGAGCAGGGTGGCCTCTAGCATGCTTGGCAGCTCTCTCCTGCAGAGCCCAATCTTTCTGAAAACATCTCCAAAAGGGACTCTGCTGGGACCGTGGCATTGCTAGCACCTGCAAGGCTGAAACAAGAAGAGATCTGCAGAGAAGAGCCTGCAAAGCAAGACTTCCACTTATGGCCAGGGCTGGGCAAGTGTCTGCTTCATCTGCATTTGGCTGTGAAGCACCAAGCAACTAAAACACCAACACCCATATATCGACTGCGGTGATAGTACAACCTGCATGCAGGACATGAAACAGGGAACAAGCTGAGGCTGATTATACACACAGAAAACAGACCTACTTAGTCAGAGGCTGACATTTTTACATAGCTGCTGTCCAGAGCCCAAGTGCGCTCCAAACTGAATAGTTTCCACTGTCTCCCTTTTCACACACGCTCAGTTTTCCAAACCATTCACCTTTGGCAAAAAGCTTCATGCCTGGCCCCTGCTAGAAGGTCAGCTTGTTTTGAAACACAAGCTGAACTCTTTCGGCTGTTAAAGCTCTGGGGCAGCAAATTAATTTGCTTCTAGATCCCAGGGTTTTTTACTTCATCATTGTCACTAAATTTGTGCATCCACTTCTTAAAATTTATAGTTCATTTTCTGAATGAGACTTCGGCAGACTCATGAACAGAATTATCTCCTAATAATTTAAATATGTAAAAGGGAAATTAGGTCTCCCATTGCTACATAGATTCTTTTTTTTTATAAGCAAAACCTATTTTAGTCCTGTACTTTTTGTGCCATTGTCAGTTTTTTACGTGCGCACACGGACATTTGCATAATTTCCATGAGGGAGACTGAAACCTTTCAGGGAAACACAATGCAAAGTCCAGGAAGAGAAAACTTTTCATACTGGCAGAAAGGAAACAACAGTGGCAAGGAACAACAGTGCCAAGGTTAATGGGGGAAATGCTTCCCACTGTGCCCCTCAGGGCTTGTCCTGGTTCTGGCTGTGGTTCTTTAAACCACACATTTTCATCAAACTGATGCATTTTGGTCAAGTGTTTCTATATTGTTTAGGAAGCTTCCCCATCCAACAATCCAAGAGCTACTTTGGCAGTCACATCTGGACCACCTGAGCTGGGACCGAAGCCCCTCCGGAGCTACACCCCCCCCACTCACAGTCAGACCAGGTTTCCTCACCAGCTCAGCCCCAGGTTTCCCAGAGCAGAGTCTCCTCAGATGTCTCAATCCTTAAAATAATTTAATTTTGGTGCAAAAACTAATTAAGAAATTAACAACTCGAGGTGGTGCCTCTGAGGAAGGACCCCGAACAAAGGAACCCCGTGGCTTTTATACCCTCACAGCCTAAGTGCAGTAGAGTCTGGGGCCATCAGCTCCTACTGTGTCTCTGAGTGTCCCTCACCTGGCTGTGCCCCAGGTCCCCATGCCCTTTGTCATGAAAAGGGTCAGCAGTTCATGGCCTCTTTCCTCAGGCTCCTGCCCCCCAGAACTCACACTTCAGCTCCCCCCTGAGCTACCTGCACGGAATGTATCCCTCAAAAATTCCTCTATAATCTGTTAGCAAACAAAAGCAAACAGCCACAATGCCAGTAAGGTTTGTCTCTTGTGACAGAACTGAAGAACCTCTCTGCATAGACCATTATTTTCCAGCCCTCCCCCTGCTCTCAGCCAGCTTGTTCAGTTGGGTCTGGCACCTGCCAGGCCATTCTGTTTTAGCTCATGTTGTTAGAAACATAAATTAGCTCAGTTATGGCTCACAACTAGTTCAAGGATGGGGCAGGACTTCACAGCCAAGTGTGAGCAGAAAAAAGGGCAGAGGAAGGAAGAGGTAGGGCAGGGAAGGAGAAAGAGCAGCAAAACAAGTTATTGCATTGGCAAGACTGCCATAGTAAACAACACAACACCTGATGAATGTCACCCTGGCCACCGAGATATACCCTGGCTGGAACATGAAGAACAACAAGGGAATATAAGAAATAGTGAGACTTAGTAGAATAACAACAGTAATTTTAAAAACCTCAAATTTTCAATGATACGATTCTGTATCATAAGTCAGCACATTACCAAATAGGGGGAAAAAAAATCATCTGAGAGATAGTATCAGCTTTAAACTGCACTGGAGCTATCTTCTACTTTCAACTTTCTTCTCTTTCTGTGATTGTATATGTTAACTCAGGTAATTTATTGCACCACCTCTGTAAACACTGTGCATGTTAGATCATGTTGTCATTCAAATTCCATTTCCCAATTTGCTGTTTCTTACCTAAATCTCTTTTTCTAGAAGGCCATTTAAATAATGACTGCAATGGCAATGACATTTCATTGAGAGGCAGCACCACAGTTCACATCACTACAGTATTTCCAGTTGTCCCAGTTACACACTAATTCAAAGCCAGGAGTGATAAAAATAAGGCAGCCGGACATTTTAAAAACAGTACTGTCGTATATGCAACCTGTACCTCAGCTTCCATTCATCTAAAGGCAAACTCTTACTCGTGTTACCAAGTTACTCATCATATCCAATAGATCAGAAACCCAGAGCTGGAGAAAGGTCAGAAGCAGGAAGACTGCCAGGAAAGATGTTTGGGACAATGCTTTCTCTTGTATTACCAGCAAGGCTGATGAACTGTAGTTTGTTTTACAGTTATCTTACAGTTAAAAGTCATATGGAAACGTACTACACACAAGAAAATGTTCATCTTGGGACTGAAAAAAGCATTCATGGAAATAAGTAAAGTAATTCTGACAATATGTAAGAGAAAGCATTATTCTCATTACTGGGGAAAAAAAGACCAAGGAAATATATGCTGATGACACAAAAAGGCAAGGTCAGAGTTTAGAGCTGAGTCTTTAACCTCTAGTGTTTACATAGGAATTGCCTGCTGTCCTTTCTCCATATTTCTGGTACAGAGCACCAGAATTGTTGTTACTGGTTTTACCACTTGTTTACAGCTATTCAAGGACCAAGGACTAAAATACTCCAATTCCAATCCAAAAGAAACATCAGGATTTTTGACTTGTTTCTGTATCTTTTTTTTTTCCTCATAAATGATTTTTTTAATCTTTCTGGTTTTTTTCTTGATTTCAGTTATAACCTCTGTATGACAGGTGGGAACCCAAATTAATCTCAGAGGCAATGAAGCACTATGTTAGTTTAGCAAAAAGATGACCCTTATGATCTTCATAGAGACAGAATCATTTCACATTTATTACACCACTGTACACTCCTCATTTATTTTTCATAGTTATTAGAACTTTATTGCACATATTGTAGAATAAAACCTCATTTATTTTATGCTTCAAAAGGAATGATGCTTTTTTCCACTATCACATTCCGAATTAATTCCCCTTATGTAACTCTGTCTCTTCATTTTTTGGTGCAGGCCAAAGATTTCTTTAATCTTCTCAGTAATCTAGTTTTATTAAAAATAAAGAGCAATAGTGAAAAAAGGGACAGAGAAGAAGAAAAAAATATACAAAACCACAGCTGGGCTAAAACTTTAATACTCAAAGGAGAATACCAACTGCACTGGCACCACCAACTAAAATTAAAAGGTATTGCACGTTTCAGCCACCCAGCTCTGACAGCTGGCAAGTTCTCAGAAGAAGAGTTCTACTTCTCCAGAAAATCCATGCCTAAGCAAAATGCTGAAATGTTTGTCTTCTTGTTTACAGCAATATTATGTCTTTTAAAAGAACACCCCTTGCCCTACAAACAAGGAACTCAAGCATATATAATAATATTATTTATATAGAACATGAATAGCTGAAAATTGGGTTTAAAAAGTCTGGTTTGTAGCACTTAATGGAAGATGGAAAATAACGCAGTCAACAAAGAAACATTATACTGCACAAGAGAAATGTTCTAATCTATTCTTAACTCACTTTTATCAATAATCCCCATAGCTGGCTTCTGGCCATCCCAGATGAATAATTTAGAGCCAGGAAAAAATAGCGATTTGGGCAGACATTGTCCACATCTGTAATTCATCTGCCTTGCTATATTAAGTCATTCACCTGTTAAAATCCAATTTACTAGTATATAGATGAATATACTTAAAGGTTACACAGCTAAAAATAACACTGCCTCCAGGATTTTCTATACTGTGGAATACATAAATTATCCTTGTCAGTATGCTGCTATATAAAGGCATTGGTTTGTATTTCTAGAAGCAGACATTTCAAAGTTCAGTCAGGGGTTGCATTTTGCTAGGACAGCTTTGCAGCATATATAAAAATGTTTGGTTTGTTTTTAAGGATACTTTATTATAGCCATTCTTTGGCAAAGAAAGCTATCAGGCTCACCACAGGGGATAGTAACACATGCCTAAAACTAATAAAATCACGAGGTTTTTGGTTTCCCTTAATTTTTTTTTTATAAGTACTCAGTGGTTGATCTAACTTAGATATTCTCTTTCTGCAAAGTCACATGCTTTTTCTTCTTTGAGAAGCCTGATGAGGCAGCTTCAGCTCTTCCTTCCCTCCCACCGTTGCTGACCCCCAGCTGGAGCCTGGGCCTGCTCTCCCCATCAGCCCTTCCCCCCAGAAACCCTCCCATCGCTTGTGACACAAGGGAGCCACTGGGATAGTCAGCCAGCGTCCGAATTTCCTCTCCTTACTCTCTTGAGCTAGAAGGAACGTGGCTTTATTCCATCTTGAGCATCATGAATAAAACCATTTGCAAGGCTGTGCATGTGCATCACAGCCTCTGCGTTGCTGTTGCTACAGCCCTGATGGGGCCTAATGCAATATTTATTGTCTGTCATTATGCACAAGATGGAAAAAATGTTCTTTGAGTCTTGGGAGCCTGAGATGACTTTCACTAGCCTTAAATGGGCAGAGGTTTCCATCTCTAATATGGATCTGGAAATCACTAACTCTACAACTCACATCTCCAGTGGTCAGGCCATCACCCTCTGGTGCCACTCAGCAAGACCTTACTAAAAATGAGTGAAGTTGTCTACATACAGCCACTGTCTTGCACTTTCCTTCTCCTAGTGACAATGCAGCAGAAAAGCCAGTGACACTGAACACAAAACATGCAGGTAGGAAAATTTTGTCCCTGAAAAAAGTCATCCAAGGGTCAAAAAAACAATGGAAAATCACAGTTTTAGAGTCAACGCTATGCCAAGTATTGTCAGAAACAGAGAGGGTTTCTGCTCCAACCAAGCAGATGGAAATTATTCTATTGTTCAGAGATAAAGCAGGACTCCCACCTGGGAGCTGACCACACAATTACACTTCTCTGCCTGAGCCGAGCCTTTCAACCACCCTCCATGGGGGTGGTTGGTTCAGGAAGAAGGTTTGATACTGCAGCTATTTTTACTTTTTCTCCTTATTTCTCTTGTCCCAAGATGCAAATGCAAGGGCGACTCGTTCCATGAAAAAACAAGAGACTTCCTTTGATAAACAGGATATTGGGTTTTCTATGGAGTCACACACACACTCACAAACCTGTTCTCTTTATGGCTGAGTAAACATCCTCACCTCCCCACAGATCCTTTTACACACTGTACACATTATGCATCTTCCTCTTGCTGTACTCACCCCTGGGCTTCAGCAGGAGCAGCTGGCGTGTCGCTCAGCGTGCCCATGGAGTTACCAGAGTACATTAATCACTCATTATCTTGTTTGCAGTGCTGAGACAGAAAAGCACAAAGATGAACACATCAATCCTTTCACAAACATTACAAAGAAACACTCAAGTATTCCTTTCAGCAGAACAAATACTGAGAAGTGAGCTGAGAAAACACAAGGTCAGCTGGCACCCTGGTCTATAGCATTACTTATATTTACTTTCTCCTGTCTTATCTAACTTGAATAACTTGCATTCAGGATATAAGCATACATTTATGTTTATCTTTCCAAATATAGTACTCCATGATGGAGTACTCCATTTCACTCATCACTGGAGTGAAATTCCACTCAAGCTGATGGTATCCAGCCATGTTCCAACATGTGGGCTGGATTATCTTTTGTTTTGACTCTTTACATGACATCCTCAAGCGGTGGCACAGCTGCACTGAAGATCAGCACTGCCCACGCTGCCCTTCAGACACAGGGTGTGGGCGCTCCAGCCTCTGCCTCCAGCAGGAGACTTGGAATACCAACCTCCTGATGTTTCTGAGCAAGCACACAAGGAGCAGCGTCCACCTTTCCCTGCTCTTGTGGGTCTATACCCTTTGCCCAGTTTTCTATTCCATAGCTCCATTTCTCCCTGTCTCACTAGATTCATGTGGGTTTTCAGGTGCTCATGTGCCCCTTTTCCCCTCCTTTGCACCCAAGGACCATATAATTCTGCAGGACAAGCCTTAGCTGCCTTTTTCCAGAGCAATCTGACTGCAGCACATCAGCAGAAGCGCAGACATGAGATATTAAGTTTGAATCAAAGACCAGGTTTATACATTGCAGTGAGGGCACAGCCCCTTGAGACAGGAGGCTCCCCCAGCAGGTATGTGAGCTCACACCTACAAAGACTTGGCTCTGAGTGAGTAAAAGTGCAAAATATTCCCTTTTAAATCAAAACATGTAACAGTTTACCAGATCAAAGGAACCTAGTCTGGCTTAGGGTTCCAGATACGAAAACACCACTTCGGTTTCATATGTTTAAAGCCTTTAAACCCAAAGCAGTAGCAGCCTACAAGTTGCAGTTGACTTTTGACATGGGATCATTTGACTCTGAAGTTTGAATGGTAAAGAAGCAGCAAAGTTATGGACCTGAAACTTTTAGGCTTTGCACTTAATGTAAAATTAAGTAAGACTGATATCTTTGTTACAGCAGCTTCTTTTTAGAAGTTGTTTTGACAGATACTCAGTGGCAGTTAGTTTCAGAGATTTAAGTGCAAACCATCATATCACTGTTCCTGGAATACAAATAGTCCTTTTCTACCAGCAACCTGGAAATGAAGTAATGAAACAAAACACTGAGGTGTTTGATGGCTCTTCTAGCCATTACACTTGTGATTCAGCTCCTAAATTCAGGGTAGCAATTTTCTTCTAAGATAAAAGAGAGATGTGATATATGTGATAAATGACAGGCTATCTTTAAACATTTATCATCTTAATAATAAAAAGACACGGAGAGAGACAGGAAATCAATACAATAATTTTAGAAAGAACATCAAGAACAATGATCTGAGGGGGAATAATAAGAGGAAACTGAGAAAATAAAGCACGCTAGAGTAATTTTAGACAGAAGGGCGACAATAACATTCTTCTAAACTAGCAGGGGAGCTACAGTGAGGGTGATCTGCGTAGCTATAGGTTATAAATAGTATGGAAGAACAGAGGACAAGAAATATGAGAACTCGTGAAGTTGAGGGGGCGAAAAGGAATCACACTTTACAGTCCCATAAAGCTCTTCGTGCAGTAACTAATACTCATGTGAGGGGGACGCCACTGTTCTCCTCAGCAGTGCTTACAAGTGTCCCTCTCACTGCCTGTCAGAGCTAGAAAGAACAGGGCTGAAGAAAAACCTAAGATCAGGGTTACTGGCACAGAGTCACAGGGAAAGATCAGAACACTTGTAATTGAGCACTTCTTTCCACAACTCCTGGTGCTGTGATGTTGGTAGAAATGACTGATGAGCTCCATGACCAGCTCGTCTTTGAGAAGAACCAGCCCAGAGTCTAATAAATAAGCTGTTCCTCTTTTTAGAAATAGAGTCATTTCATAGGGATTACTTTTTCTCTTCTTGATAATATTTTACCTGACTACAAAAGCTTTCTTCTGACTGCACAGATTTCTCCCCCTCCTTTTTCATTTGCTTTAATCAAGCATCAAGGTACAATAATTGCAGACATTTACTATTACTCTGCAATGCACAAGGAGAAGTAACAAACAAGATAACATGAGAAAGAAGAGATGCAGGAGGAGCACTGGTAGCCAAAATAAGGACCACACTGTAATACTTGTTGTGACTTGAGAATTCTTAATTATTCCACGAGAATATGAAACTCAGGCAACCCCACCTCCCAACACATTTAATGACTTGTCCAAGTCAGCACCTGGATATTTTACTGAAATCTCTTATTTAGCTTATGAAAATCTATTTATAGTAGACACTGTAACCATTCAGTTTTCAGACCTTTCATGGATATTTCATTACCTTCTCTGTTTTCCAAAATGACTCATTCTTCCTTCAGAGTAGTTTTTGAAGATGACAATACAATATGCAGAGATAATGCAATATTTTCCTTCCTCCAGACATTTTCTCATTAAATTTCTTATTCTGTTTTAGAGGACACTATAAACACATATAATGACATTTCTATTGTTCTTGGGTCATCAGTTGCTTTTAAGCAGCAGAATTTCTGTTCAGTTACCAGTTCTAGTGAGTTCTTTCTCACTGAAATTAGTAGAATGATACAGATATACATACAATTAAGATTTGGCCCAATTACATAAATAAGTTAATGCCTGCAGCAAGAAATTGTTTCTTTCTTTTTAAAGAGCTGGAGGAACAACAGGTCATTTAATTTTATAAAAAAGTTTAAGGATAGTATAAACAGGAAAACACTGAAAAATCATCACATATGTAATTTAAATGGGTAGGCAGAATTCTTTTAGATCCACCAGCAACTCTTTAAAATTCTTGTGAATCACTAGGCAGTTTTATCCCAGAAGCACTGGTGGACAGCACCTTTTAGACCATCATGGTCTAAATCTGAGAGTTTGGTAAACATTGGTTTGAAATACTTTAATAAAGCAAGGTTGATATATTGTGGTAATTCCCCATATATTAGACATGAGGAGAGAGAGGAGGTAAAGGTTTGCACTCTGGCCTTCTGTCACCCCTGAGTGTGGGATCCCCAGGAAGCCCTTGGGGTGGGAGAATTTGATTTACCTGGCACCACTGCAGCTCCCCAGATGACATAAGGGCCTCTTTTGTATCTTAATTAAGTGCTGCAAAATTAGCATCCCTACCTGAGCTCTAATGAACAGAATAAGCAGAAAGGAGGCTCTATAAACAGCCTCTTTTGAGGGGGAGGAACTTTTGCCCAACTTCATACTTCTAAATAAAAAAATTCTATGTTTAGACTTGCTGCCAAACTTTCTTTTAAGTTTGGTGAAGAGAAATGGACATTTCAAAGTTGTTTACTCAGCTTTAAATGGAAAAATGTTTAAAACAGCAAGCAAACAACACTCCAGATAAACTTATTTCTCTGCACTCAGTTTGTGCTCAGTAACTGCACCTATATATCTGAAGTGGGTGAGATAAATCCCACCTTTTTATTTTTTATTGGAGGTAGTTATCTGGAAGTAAAGGGCAAGACCTAACTTTCAGTTTTGCCACTATTGATGCCTCAGAGCTTTATTTTGGATTTTTTAACTTTTATAGATTTTAGAAGTAGTTCTGTAGTAAATGTAGATTTTAATGTAGCTGTATTATATCCCTTACCCTTTATCAATCCCTCTAAATTCCTCTGGTGTGTTTAGCCTTCTTTTCAAGGTAGAATTGTAGAAAAACACCCGTTTAAGAACATCTCACTCTAAGCCTGGACCAGGAGATATCGTGCAGACAGAGCAACCTTCAAGCCCAGAACTCTGGAGAAGCTCCAAGGACTGTACCTGCTTTGAAGAAGATGATGAGGAAGAAGGGGTCCCAAACGCCCCCAGACCCAATTCCTGAAGGGGTGTGGAGGGGGGCAGAACTGGGGATGGACAGATCTGGGATTGGATGGACCTTATTATGACATCACAGAGCCACTATCTGGGCAGGCATGCAGGGTGTGTATTCCTCTGGCCTCACTAAAGGACCTGCTCTCTTTAACTTATCTTATACACTAAACTGGCCCAGAGTCTTTTTCTCTGAGGTCTTTTTAGGCAACACTACCCACAACTGGCATTCATTTATATGCCAAAAAAGAACAGTGGCCTCCTTCCCAGCTGTCCAGGAGGCATTCAGGAAAAACTCATAAATCTGTCCCCACTGTGACCACCCAGACAGCACAGACCTGCAGGATGCTCGACACAGGGTCACTGCCAGATCATAATTTGCAGTGTTGATTAAAGAGTGCTCTTAGTTATTTTTAAATTCTAGAAAACAGGCTTAACAAGGAAACATAATTAAACTATTCTTTATTTGGAAACATACTTGCTGACAATGGATTTGGCTTCCTTTGCCTTTGCTCTTTTCTGACTCTAGGAATTCAATATTTTATCCTCATCTTAAAACTAGAAGACCAGGACCAGATGTGCTTGATACACACGTGATTTCTATGACTGATCTCCTTAAATACACTGACAAATTCTTGTCTTAGTTCTCCTGTGCATCTCCTCCTCCCTCTGCTCTCCTCCAAGCAAGAAACAAAAATATCTCAACCAACTGAAAGGTCTATTTGACCTCATCATACAGTTAGGTTAGAAACAGTGTTCTGTCTGAGAAAATACTTTGTAATACAACCCTTTCTGCTGTGCTACAGGATTAACTTTCACACTAGTTTCATGTAAATAATATGAAATCTGAAAACTATAGAGGAGGTTTTTTTTCTGACTGTCTTTATCATCAGCTGGTATGTTGTGTGACCAAGACAAATGAAAAACTGCATTTTGTACAAACCCATGACACTTACATTAGTTTCAATGAAAAGGAAACAGTCCCTGTTTTGTCCCCCAGAAATAATTACAGGTTTTAGTTATTAATCGCCAATAGAACCCACAGCATTCATTTCTGAAGTCATAAATTCCAAAGTGCTAAAGCTATTTTAAGTCAGCAGAGCTGACAGTCTCAGCTGCCCTGTCTTAAAAGAACCACTGACCAAAAATCTCCAATAAACAAGCTAATTGATAAATGCAGAAGATATGTTTAGCAAAGAGATCATCACTAATCCTTCAGACTTAGTTAGGAGATTATATTGACAAATTATTGGTCATTTAACATCTACCAGTTTTAAACTTGAAAATTCAAGATTCCAGGATGTCCCATCACTGTATGTATTTTATATTTGAATAATATTCAGGTGAATTTAACAGGTAAATTTAAAAAAATTCTTATTTTCCCTTCATGGATCACAAAAGATTGTTCTGCACAGGAAGAAGAAAGTTAACTTTTTTTCAGGTTTTCTGCACAAAGGATTTAGTGCAAAGCATAGGAACACAAGTTACTAGTTGAACATTAATAAAGAGGCCAAAATCAGCCTCTTGAGGGAAAGGCTTCCTTGTTTACTATAAAAAGCCAAACAAGAAACAAAAGAAAGAAACATTGAGAGAAACAGTGAGCACTTCCTGCACAGATTTCTACAAGTTAAGACCAAAAGACCATCTGTGGCCTGGGAACAGGCTGAATTTGGAAATAGGAGAAAACTACCTGACTCGTAGAACAGTGAGATCCTAAAAGAACTTCTCAGAAGGAGAGGGTTAGGACAAAGAGAAACTCCTAAAAAATTCCCAGGTAGAATTTGATTGGTTTAAGCTGGTTACCTTTACAGCTGAAGGGTATGTCTGTTCAACTGAGACTATCGGAAAGAATTTTGGTAGCAAGACTGAAAACACAGAAGTTTTCAAAGTCATGGAGATTTAGTCTCCTAAGGAGCAAAAGAGAATAGAGTCCTACACTCATGGACCAGCAGTACAGTGATGAGACCCAGCTTTCCCTACTAATTATTCTTATTGAAGCTAAACTTGCATTGGATACACTGGGACACTAGCTAGGGAAAATATATTGGAAGCTGGTCCACAGGGATCACACTGGTTATTAACAGCATGCTAATATTTATTTTCATCTTCTACTGAGGTTAATCTGAATTTTTACAGCGGTTTCCAAAGAGACAAGTGGATCTCTTAGAGAAGGCCAGATACTGAAAACTAACTTATTCACTACTTCATCTTGTCCTTAAGTAGCACCTCTGTGTCTGTGCTCAGCTATTCCAACCTGCATGTTCAAGTTGAAACAGCTTAGTTTGGATGAACGCCTGTGACAAATATACAAAATCAACCTTTGTTTACTGTTCTAGTATTGGTTTTAATTGCTGCCAGTATCTTTACCCCATGTCAATAAAAGGCTTTAGATTTCTTGATGGTGGAAAATCATGATCCCTTGCATGGAAATGCTATTAAGTACCCCCTGACACACTGAAACCCCCCTATAAATATTGACATTTGTGTGTTAGGTGAGATACCACTGAAGCAGTCATTTACTATTTGTAAAAAAGCTGTGCATTGAAGAGGTCTGTGCTTGAGTATCTTGCTGTTTCATGGACTTAACCGTACAGTTAAACAAAAAATAACAACCCTAAGAGCTGATTTCCCAAGTAATCAAGTATTTCCCTACAGTTCATTTAACATTCATCAAGTACATAGAGCCAAATCATACTTAAGAGACAGTAAAAAGAACATAACAGGAAAAGTCTTCATAAAGTCCTAAAAAAAAGATGGCAAATGCTGCAGAGAGGCAAGCAGAGAGGGAGAAGGCACAAAAGCTGTTGACTTGCAAATACTGAACATCTGAAATACTGCAGTTACTATCACTTGCATCAATCCATTCTCACAGTGTTTACTGTGTTTTAATAGTTACTCAAATATTGGCAGCACAATCCCTCATCTCAGTGGTCTCATCTAGAAATCTTAAATATTCCATTTCCTTACTGAATAGGACCAATTACTAGTCTTATGGTATTTTCACCTGTAAAAATTTCATGAAAAACAAAGTTAAAAAATATTCTACAGTAATATAGCATTGTTCTCTCCAGTCTCCAAATTGAAAGGAATGAGAGACTATTACATGTTAGAAAAGCAGAAACTGGAAGCATAGTGGGGATAAGAAAGTTCTTCTCCAAAGCTGGGGATAGATCAACAAACCAAAGCTTTTCAAGAGGATCTCATTCTCAAAAGGGTGAAAAAAAAGTTAAACTTAAGAGTTTCATTTCAGCCTTCTAAGTTTGGGCACAGCATCTGAGGCAATCTGAGTGCAATCTCTGCAGATGCAAAGTTCATAGACGTGACTGTCTGCAGAAGTGTACTAAAGGGTCAGTTATATTTGCTTTTGCGCACAAATGGAAACGCTTCCCAGATGTATTTACTGGACTCTTTGCAAATGTTATGGAATAGATTTGGTCAGTCAGAAGATCATTCAGTGTGGTCCAGGGTATCACATGCTTTCCTCAGAGCCATTGCAAAATGGATATTTCTGGATGACATATCTGAAGACACAGGAAATGTGTTCGAAGAAGAATTGAATTCAAATTCAATCACTTCTTGGTGATCCTGTCCTTACCATGGCTCTGATTGCTTTTCTCTCCTGTCAGAGAGGTATTGAAGATAAAGCCATGTCCAGTCACAGAGTGTGGTTTATTATTTCAGCTGTTGTTCAGACAAAAGGAAGGATACTGCCACTACCCTTCTAGCTAAGGAAGACCTGGTTAAACATCTAGATGCACCCACTGAACTTCACATCTTTTGATACTTGCACAGGACAGTAAAAAACTGCAGCACTTGGGTCACTCAAAGGTACTTAGTTGCAGAAGATAATACTGTGGGTAAGGAATTGCACACCTGGAAAACCACTGTCTTTTCAGGTTTTGCTTTTGTTGTTTTACAGAAGATAACAGTCTAATTGGAATTTCCACATTTAGAGATCTGATATTTAATCAAAATGGTATTGACATAGCTTATCTGGCAATTTGGCTTGAAGTTTTAAATTATAATAAGGAGGATCAATTTTTCCTCTCTGTTGCCATGGACTTCAACAGGAATAGAGTTGTAACAACAGGATTTGTGTTACTTGCAGTAAATCATGGCTAAGTGTCACTTCTCTTAAGCAGGTTTCATTTCAAGTAAGTAATTAAAAAACCCCCAAACAATCCTGGTAGTTATGCATTACAGCATTCAGTAAACATATTACTTCCACCCTATTGACTGATAACACCAATCAAACCCAAGGAATTTCTGGACAAAGATTTTCCTTCATCTGACCTGTAAGGAGGTTTTGCATATAGTTCCTTTCCTCTGCTTGAATCTGAGAGCAGCTCAGTCATCAAGGTGTGTCTTGAAGTAGGTTCAGCTACTCATGTCAAAGTATTTTAACAATCTGTTTTTAATTTATTGTTGGAAGAAGCCAGACTGTTGAATCTTAAGCCTTTTGCACATTGTGAAAACTCATAAAGCCTTGAGAGCTTTGTCCGCAGACCCCACAATAAGTATGACTCATGAAATGCTTTTCTTTTCTCAGTATGCAATAAAGAAAAATATTATTTATAGCATCATACAAACTATTAAGAAACTGCTTTTCTTTGAAGTTTAGACATAGCGAGGGAATAATACTTTGGATAAATGGCAGTATTTACAGTTTCTTTGAACTGGGGCCACACATCATATCTTGGCCAAATACGTGGTTATGATGAAGGATTCCAAAATTTCCCAAAATATTTCTGACATTCACAAGTTCACTGAGGTCTAATATCTGGTTGTTTTTGGCTCAGAAGTGACTTAAGCACCAAAGTAATTTTAAGCAAATGAACAGTAGAGCAGTTTCTTTGCCTTAGGGCTCTCACTCCATGCCTCACATTGGATCTCTACATATATCTTCAAAAAGGTCCTACAGCTCTCAAAAAACACTCTCAGTAGGATTTGTCAAAACCTTTCAGCACAGGCTTATCTGCTCCCACTACAGTTTGTAGCCAGAGCGTGGTAAAACCCACTCCAGCAGAGAGCTGTAACAAGCCGTACATCGCATGACTGTTGCAGCTCTTATCAGCTGTGCTCCAAGAACTTAAATCACGCAAGAAATAGCTCATCAGTGTTCATTCTGGCCCAGACTACAGAGATAAAAATAAGATGACATTTGAGGCACAATCAGATGTAACAAGATGTCCTAGAATGGCACCAGCTTTACGGCAGACATTTTGCACAGAGAAAAACTGCTCTTTTTCTGAAGCTGATTACAAGGAAGACTGGGAAGCATCATCTCAGCAAAAAATAAGAGGGAATTAGTTGTTTTGCATGTATCAGTCAGAGGAGAAACGTATGTACAGTTCCAAATAATGTGGTGCCTTTTAACTTGCGCAGCCCAAAATGTGAGTGTTTAAAGCTGGATTCAGATACATTAGTTTCAAGCCTACTTTATTTAGGTTAAAGTCTCTTTCTCATGCCTGCATCTAAGTAACATTTTAAAGTCTAGTAACAGCTATGTGAGACTCAAATAGGACAAAATACTCAGTGCAAAAAAACCCTACCTGTGTGAAATGGAACATGGTAAAGGTCTATTCAGGAGCAAACACCAGAAAATGGATGACAGATGCCCTCTCTTCAGGACTTTCTTCATCTCCCAGCCTCTTGTAGTCAGTATAAGAAAAGAGTCTTCAACAGTAGCCCTGCTATGGAAATAACACTAGTTCTACTCATGGTGCAAAACGTATTCTCCTGAAGCTGTTCATTCTGCAGCACAACTTGAAAAAGAGCAGTAAAAGAGAGCTTAGATGAAAGATTTAAAAATATGCTTGATTTCAATTTTGTCTTCCCTGTCTTCCTGGAACAGTGTAAATCCATGCAATATTCACAGACCCTGACAACAGGTGACCTTTCCTCTTATAAACAGAATATTGCCCTAAGATTTTGTGTTTCCTCTGTTTTCATTCAGAACAATGATACAGGAATCAAATGGAATAAAAAGCAGTTGCTGAAGCACATACTGAAACATGACCTGGGCTGAAGGAACAACTGTCGCACTTTTTACACAATTCAGAAGGGCATTTGGGTTCCTGCTGTCACCAGAAGTTGTATTTTAATCACTACAGAACATGATATGCCCGAGACAACGATGCAAGAGCCACACAACGGCCAGTAATTTTCCTCAGGTCATGTCAGGCAAAAAGTACCATAGTTTCTTTTCTCTCTATCTGATTTTATGCCAACATGTACTCAGAAAGCTGTCGTCTGGCCTTTCTGTCCCTGTGATGTATTGCATCAATCTCTCAGTTCCCACAAGTTCATATTTAAAGAGCTTCTGTTCATTTATGTCTGCCTCGTAAAAGATCTCTTGTGTTGTTTTTCTCCCCACCCCCTTCAAGATTAATAAACATTCTGCTAAGAAAAGGCTTTAGCATCAATCAGATTTCAGAACTGATTAGACAGGAGGTACTCTGGCTGCATTTGAAATGGGCCTCTTTTGACTGTTTTTGCTTCTAAAATTAGCTCAGCTATTTCCCGAGAGAAGTCTCTGGATAGAAGCAGACACCACCACAAGGCAGTACACTGGAGCTGTGTCAGAAAGCACACTGAAAAGCTGATCAGAGTGTCCAAGAAAACTGGGAAACTGCTCTCCTCCATGCCAGCAGCAGGGCCACAGAAGGCCCATGCTGCAAAACACACCCTGGGGGTCTCTGGTCAAAAGAGTCTATGTCTGGTGCAACAAGAGGAAGCCCAAATCTGATGCCAAGGACAAAACACCACTCATCAGCTTCACCCCCTGCAGAATCAGAGCTGCTGTTATTATTTATGCCAGGACTTGTTCTCCCGTGGTTTGTTGCTGAGCAGCCACACCACCACCTCTATCAACAGCAAGATCCACATTTCCCAGAGATGCCCTGGGTGCAATACTGCAGCCACCTGCAAGGCAAAGGCAGCAATCCATAAAAAGGTTTTCTGCCCTCGTGCATAAAAAGATGCTCTACACATTTCCTTTCAGGAGCTGTTGAATTCAGTCAATTTACTCAGCTCTGTGAAATTCAGTAGAGTAACTTCTGGACTAAGGGGTAAAAGTTTCAATATCCCCATTGTATGGAATGTACCTATGTTGGAATCTGTGCAGGCCCTATTCATACAGGCTTACATCCTTCTGACAGCAGGAAAAAGATAAAAATAGGTTGCAGTTACTTTTTCAAGACATACAGGTCTTCTCTCTTTGCTCAGGTTTACTTTCTCCCACCTGCCAGACCCCATTATGAAACAGGAAACAAACATTGCCATCAGGTCATAGCGTGGTGAGTCGCATGCAAGGGATTTTACAGGACATATTCCCTTTTAAAACTGAAGGAACTGGAAATCTGTGCCCTGGTATGGACAGCTCTGGAAGGGTGGGCTGAGGATGGATATTTAGATTAGATGCAGTTTCTAACAACAACTCATTTGAAGAACAAGAACGAGACACTGACTGCTCCTGACGTTCTGCTCTAGCAGTACTTAAAAAGAGTAATCTAGTTGTAACAGAATGGGAGGCATATCTAACATAAGTATATAGTTTCTTTATCTAACATGTACTGTACAAATAGAAAAGATCCTCAGTAAGCGAGTGAAGCCAGCACTAAAAAAATAAATAAATAAAAAAATCAAACACAGCCTATGTTTTTAGGGAATTAATATTATAAATCCTGAGCAGCCCTTTGTAGTAGGATAACTTGGCAATACTGTGAGTAGCACCTTCAGGTTTTTAGGCAAGGTTTGGGATGAAAGAAAGAGGCAGGAGTTCTCTTGTTCTTCTGTTTGTTTCTTCTTCCTGACACCCTAATGAAAATATTTGAATTTTAACTTCCAGGATTTTTTTTTTTAAAGATCAAAGCTAAGATTAGAAAAAGAGAAGGGAGCATCTCTCTGCAGCTGTCATTGTCTTTATGCACCTGAAGTTTAATTTACACAAACTAATGCTGACATGCAAGCACATGTAACAGTCAAAACTGGTTTTAAAGAAAAGAATTAAAAAAAAGCATAACTCACACCTACATATACAAGAGGAATATTCCCACTCCCACATTTCACATATTAAATAGGAATATGCAATACTAATATTCATACCAGAACTGCTTCTGCTCTTCTTCTGTCTGAAGGTGTTGACCCAAAATGGCAATGGGAGGAAACTAAAACCAATAACAAATGCTAAAATTTTGCTTTAGAGGGCTTCATTAGATTTTATTCCCACAATTATATAAACACATGGGAACTAGTGCTGCTGCAGACTGATTTCGTGACACTTAGTTCAGAGGAGACAAACTCTAGTGCCATCTGAGATTCTTGCACTCTATTGTTAACTTTTTCTGCTTTAGACTATCTTTTTTACTGTATCCATTAGGCCTTAACTAGAGCCTTTCAGAGGCTCCACTGCACCCTCAGCTCCAGCCTAAGGGTTACTTTTGAATGTACCTATTCAAATTAAACTTTAAAAAATACTCTTTTCCTGTCTTTTCAGAAAGGGGTTAACTGATATTTCCAAATCAAAACATTGCACAGGTCTATGACTCAGATAATTTTATTCCTGCTGAAATGAAATAAAAATCAGAAGTTATCATGACAGGTTTTTGGCAGATACAGTAAGGATTGACATTATTCTGTTCAAAAGAGCTATGAAATAATAAAATATCATGTTTGGTGGACATACAGGGGTTCAAAAGCAGTGACTGACAAGCAAGAATGTTTTACTGGTTTACTGTGACAGTAGATAACTTATTCAGCCAGGAAACTACACATAATTCTTTTCTTTTTCTATTATTATTATTTTCTTTCTCTTTCTTTTTTGTGACAGAAAAACCTTCCATAAGTGGTAACATATCAAAGTCATATCATTATTCATGCAGGATTTTAAATGCAAATTGCAGTTTAATGAGCAAAAAAATTATTTCATCAAAATGTCCACCAAGGTAACTTCAGGCCAGCTTCTTTCTATCTATGTAAAGACACTACCATGATTACTTAAGAACGTAAAATGCAACATGTCTGCTCGTGAAGTTGATATATAATCCACCAAACAAAAATAAAATAAAAAAATCCAGAGAAAACAAAACCAGAATGTCTTGAGGCAAAAAGGGGTGCTGCTACAGGGTTTTTTTCAGTCCAGTTAAGAATTTAGACTTTTTAAACTATGGGCATGACTGCTTTCTTTAAAAATCGGTAGGTGCCAAAGACTTGAAGAGAGACAGAGATGCAAACAAAATGGATCATAAGACAATTGATGCAACTGAACATCAGCACAAACTTCCTTAATTAATGAATTTCCAAAATATGATATAAAGTGATTTCAGTTAATTGAGTTAATATTAACCTCTGTGATTGAATTAATGTACACTCCTAATCAGTGAATGTAAGACTTCTCTACACCAGAAGGACTATTGCCAGCAACTTGCTTATTATGATTTGCTTGACTTGTATTAAAAAGTTATTTTTAACATTGTATGCTTAAAGCCAAATCATGCTAGACTGTGGAAATTACAAGGCAATTATAAACACCATTCAGCCTCATCTAGCCTAGAACAGGCAAATCTAACATGCTACAGCAGTGCTTTATGGTGACTGGGTGTGAAAATATCAAGCCAAGAAGGCAGCAAAAACTGAACAGCAATTGAGGGCAGTCCCAACTTTACCCCCAACCAGTCATACGTGGACATGCTGTGATTCTCCTCACTGCTGCTAATACAAAGATACTGTTCCAAAAGTAGCATGTAAAATACACATTGCCAAAGAAGATTTTCACAGAAACGCTTGGCACCCAACTCCATTAAAGAATCTGATAATTTAGGTCTGTATCTTTTAGTCAGATGGTCTCGAAACTCCAGAGAAGTGTGTTCACTACTACAACACTGAGAGGGAACTTAGTGTCCAAAACAGCCAGGAAGATGGGAACTCCTAGGACTGCTCTGTAGCAAACACCCAGTGTAATTAATGCCACTGCAAATCCTCCCCCTGTGCCCTCTGCCAGCACAGGACACTGAGCTCTGGAGGACAAAGGGTGATGTCGTGTGCAGAGTCCAGCACGCACCTGATAAGCACATTCCCACAGTTTCCTTTCCAAAGAACGCTTTTCTTTTAAAGATGTGCAGAGGAAAAGAGCAGAGACAGTGCTTACCTGCTCCATAACCTTCTCATGGTTAAGGCATTCCCCAAGGAGGAAAGCAAAAATCCTCTCCTCTTTCCACAGCAAGACCACTGGGTGCAACATAACAGTAGGGGCAGATGTACCTTAATCTGGATAAAGGCAGAAAATAAGAACACAATAAAAAATGCAGAAACACTGTTCCCTCTCTGAGTAGCAAAGAGCCTTCTACATCAGTTTCTGCTGGCTTCAGTTTCTGCATTTTCACTCCAATTAACCATAATAAATTACAGTTATACTGCAGTCATCTTAGACTATGCAGATACAGCCTGGAAACATAAACAGCAAACAGCTGATCCCATGCTATCAGCTGTGTTTCTTCCAGAGTTTAGGACAAAATATTCACTGAAGTCAGGGTATTCTGAAGGCACTTGTAAAGCAGAAGTGGCTCCACTGCAGGAGGATATCCAGACTTGGTGCTCCCCCTGCCTGGCTTAGTCGGAAAGTGTCTCATCTGCAGCAAGCTCATCCTCCCAAGTGCCTGATGTGCATTATCTTTGCAAAATAAAATATCCCAGCTGACCAGTTCCTCTACCATCAATGTCACAAGCCTTTCTGGACGTGACAGACATCATTAAGCCTGTAATGCGATCTAAAAGATAAAAAGAATCAGTCAATAAATCTAGCTGGCATCCATCAACAGTAATTGTAGCTCCCAAAGAAAAGTCCCATCTTGACTTGGACTTACACATCGTTTCCTTGAGACACAAAAAGAGTTGGATTATTTGGTAAATCCTGAGGTAGTTTTAACAGCAAAGCAAAGCATGTTAGTGTTTATGTTTTATTAACTCTGTATGTGCTACTCATGCACTGGTGCATCACACAGAAAAAAGTAAAACTATGCCTTAATGCTTTATGCTGTAAGAAATAAAAATACAAAAGCACAGATTAGGACTAGATTAATTAATTAGTACCTCATGCAAAGCCAACTACTTTAATATTTTGTAATTTCAAAGTAGTCCTTGCACCTATAAATATTATTCAACTGTTTTTCTTCAACCTCTATGTGAACTTGTAAAATTTATATATTTTGCTTGACCATTGCAAAAGCAAAAAGGTCAGGAAAGTAATTTACAAAGTAACAAAGAATAAAGATAAGTTTATATAAACATGAAGAATGGGAACAGTACATAGAAGATTTTTTACTTTAATTGTTCCATTAAAGTTCAACACGGTTTAGCAGAAAGAAATGGTGACCTCAAACACTGAGCATTTACAGTAAAGCATAAAACCTCTTATAAATAATGGACTAAGAACAATATGAATTGAAGCCCAGTCTAAATTAAACATCTCACTTTTAATTCATCACTCTCTCAGGGCTGTTCCGAACTTAGTTTTACTTAAGTGTGAAAGAAAACATTGGAGATATTTCTTATCTACTGCAGTTAAACACTAGGATCTCATACTTGAAAACTACTGAGAAATACAGCAAGTAGTTCCTCAAAGACAGGAACTAATCAAGTACATAAATTATATACACAGGCATAAGCTTTCCTACATGTCTGCAGAAATTATTTATATAAGAAACCTGACTTTGGTAGGACTCTTCACAGGCACATAAACACTTTCAGAACTAGGAATTGGTCAAATGCTGGAAAAAAAAAATTCTTTATACACTAAAACATAAAAGTTTCAAATAGCTTGTAACAGCATCTAAAACACTCACGAAGCTCTCAAGCTCCACTATTTATCATGACATCGTCACAATTAAAAACTTCCCCACATGTATGTGAAACCTAAGTCCAAAAACTAACTGAAACACATAAAACATAACAGATTAACATGGCTCATCTTTTTAAAAATGTTAGTCCATATTAGTTTTTCTCTCCAGTGGAATGGTTGATGCATCTGACATGCTGTTTAATTTTTCTACTAAATATTTCTTTTTTTTTGGGCAGGGGGGATAGTATATGGATGTATGACTTCAAAATTATTTTATATGGACAAAGCCAGCCTTTACATCAGAACAAAGATCTGGACTTTGGCTTCATCACAGTGAAGGTGACTGTCTTTAGAGTTAACTTTTTGACATTTAGCAAGGGATTATATTTACCAAGATATGAGGACTGTAAATTCTGTCCATCTAGAACAGAACCTGGAGCATACAATGAACCCACTGTGTCTGCTGTGATGCAGTCATTAAGACATTACTGCAGTTGAGAACTATAAACTTTATTTCCTGCACATTGTGTTTGTATATGTAATAAACCATGTGGCAGACAGAATTCACTGAATTTAGTTCTGTGGAGAAAGAGGCACACAAAGAAACCAGAATATTCACTTCTCCTGCTCTCCCACCCAATCAATGCATATTTTCAAGTGTTTCTTCCACCTTCTTTACAGATGTCCCAATTCCTGCCTCAGATTTTTGAGAACCAAAGTCTCGGGATATTTTCTTGGACAAGACTATCTAACTTCCTTATCTCTTGTGTATCTTGTATATCTAGTTGTACTCATTTGTTTTGGAAAGAATGATGGCAGATTGTATGATGCAATTATCCTGATGCAAATACTGCAGGACTATTACTTCAGTAGAGCTCCATCTAACATGAAAAACAAGTAGTTCTAGCACTGCATAAAAAACAAATGAGAAGGACAAGAATTTAAGTCTCTTCCACTTCTGCAAAAGGTGCCAAGCAGCTGTCTGTGTGAGAGAAAAGGCCACTTTTCTTGTTTTCCCAGTCTGAGTACTCTTTGTTCATACTGAGATTCATTTTTTAGCTCTTTGTTTTCAGTTTTTCATAAACTCTTCAAGCAGTTTCGATTCCAGCCTCATCTTGTATACAAGCATTTCTAACTTCTCAAGACAGGAGAGCATCCAATCTCTACAAAGCATTAGGCCCTTTCAATGACACCTGCCTTCCTCTCGGGTGGTCACAACTTTTACCATTTTTGGTATCCTGAGACTGTGTCAAGCTCTAGGCACACTTAGTCAGCCTTTTGTGAAGCAACCCAGACAATACTGCTAATGGGGATTTGGTGGCTTCAAACTGTTAGCAGATGGCACAGCATGCAGCTTTGGGTGATTCATGAAATACAGAGAGGATGACAATCTACTGGAAGTGTCTCATCCCACTTCAAAGCACTGAACCAAAATTCCAGCTGCACCGAATTTGGATGCTGCTGCATCACTTCCAGGGAAAACAATTCCCCCCTCCTTTCCCTCACACAAGCACTGTTCAGGGCCAGGCCCCCAAAGCCAGCCATAGATTACAGCGTCCTACATTGCATCAATCAAAAACATTTCTTAAAAGGTCAGCCAAACATTCTCTTCTGGTTTTGACTTTTTCATTTCTATTTTACTGTAAAATTACATATTAATAACATATTTTATAAACACAGCGTAAAACATCATTAGCAGTTCATATTCCATTCGGTAACTGACAAAGAAAGAAAAACATGGAATTAGACTTTCCCACCTATTGGAAGGGGTTTGAGCATGTAAAGGAGATACACAAAGAAGGGACATCTATGTAACATACTACTATCATCAAATCATTAGAAATTTGACTTGAATGTTTTCCCATGGGGACAGCTCCTTTATAAAAGTCACTGAGGATTGTTTTCATGTTAAGGATATATTACTAGACATATTGAAGGCACTTTGAAAATCTAGTTAAATACTGGGATTTCTAGCTAGAAGGCAGAAGCCAGAAACAGCACCTGCAATACAGCGTGAGCACTGAAGGGTCTCTCCAGAGTCACTGGATCTGACTGAGCTGAAGCACCAGAAGTGTGGTACCTAAAGAAGGAAGAGGAAAACTGAAGTCTAGAAGAACATTAAGCTTGAGAGCATCAGAATGACTGTAACTGCTATGAAAAACAGCTAATAGAAATAGGAATCAAAATACTAAGACAAGAAACAGAGGGCAGTGCTACCAGAAAACCATGCTAATATAATTATGCACATAAGCCCCATAAGTACCTGAGGATTCTTTGATATCTTATTGGATAATTTTTTTTTTAATTTTATTTAGAAATGACCAAGTCCTGGACATAGCTGTGATTTTGATGGCATTCAGTGTGTTTTAGTTTGATCCAGGCCAATGTAGTAGGCTGTTGTAGCCCCATGACTGCTTGGCACAGAGTAGGACAGTGCCAGGGAGCAGCACGAGCAGACTGCTGTGGCTGGAAGGATGAGCTAGTTTCTGGGCTACACAGGGAGGCAGGCAGGGTCATGCCCTCACTGACAGCACTGCAGTCCCACCAGACCTGGCAAAAGTGAGCAGACCAGGTCCACTGATGGTGGCCACGTTCAGGCACAGTTCAGATCCTCAGACAGGAAAGCCCAAGGTCAAGCCAAGAAACTGAACCAGCAGGTAAGGGTCAGGATCAGATCTGCAGAGAGTCACCAGGGTCATGCACAAGCACAGGTCACCAGGGAAGTCCATAGCAATAAGGCAGGTCTGAAATCAAGCCAGAAAGTCAAATCTACGGGTCAAAGCCACGATCTGGCTGATCATCGGGGTACACAGCCAGGCATGGGCATGGCTGCAATGCAGGGACCTTAAATGTAGCAACGGGAGGAGGGAAAAATACACCTGGGGCTCTGGCAAGGTGCTTTTTAAGCCAAAAGAGCCGGAGGCTTTATTCTGGATCACACTGTAAATGGAAGAGGTTCAGGAATCTTCAAAACTTCAAGTTTACCACTAAAACAGAATGAGAGGAGCAAGGGTGAGAAGAAGGGGGGGAATGTTTCCTTTGGGCATGGAACACAGACACAGTAGTTTCCCTCTTCATTTCTCATGTTATTTTCCACATTTGTTGTGCAATAACAGCACAATAATTTAAACATATGTAGTGAAATGTATCAAAGTGAAAATGTATCCATGAGACAAAGCACAAAATAAAGGCTAAAATTCTACATTCAAACTTTTGTCTCTTCCACTTTTTCCCCCCCTTCAATTTTAAGATTCAACTTCCAAGTAACTTCATAACCAAAGTTTGCATGTGCACAACAGATTCCTTATCCAGAATGCTTCCTATGACCATAAATATTTTGAGATGGAAAAGAAAGAATGCGTCACACCACAAGCAAATTGAAATTCAGTTGCACTCATTACAGCTTCCTATTACACTTCTCTCAATTATTTCCTTCAGTACTTTTCCTTCCTTTGATTGAATTTCTGGTATCTAAAGTATTAAACAGTTATTCTGACCAGGAATTTATAACTAAATTTTTCTGGGTACTTTCCCAAAGAACTGAAAGACCTTCAGTGAAGCAACTACTGAACAGATTGTAAAAGGAGTTCATACAAAGTAAGGATTATAAGCACACGGACAGTTTCAAGTCCTTAACATTACCTACTTGACCCTTCAAGGTGCACAGGTAGTGGGAGAGATCTTTTCTTTAGAGTGTAATGAAAATTTTCAAGTGTCCCAACATCCTCAGGTCCTCAGTACCTGTCACACAAAGAACAGCAGGACTGACACCTGGTCAGTAAGGCCACATCAGCAAAACCTGTCTGTCTTCTGCCCTGTGCATACACAGGGAAGAACCTGGACCAGGGCAGTCAGTGCAGTCAGGGGTTAGCTTTGTTTGCTTTTATAGGCTTACTGAAGTGGAGGATGTATAAAGAATCTCCACAGACCTCCTTTCCCCCAGTGTTTTTCCCATGGCACGTCTAAGACTGCACAGAGACACAGATGAGTCCTGGATAAGGAGCATCAGGTATCTGGGACAGCATAATCCTACGGTCCTTACCTCTCCACTTCTCAGCATAGCATGAAAATTGCCCCATAAGAGAAGCTCTCTTTTGTCATCTGTCAGGCAGGCAAGAAGTAGCTTTTTTCACTAGTACACAGACAACATTAGGTAATAGTCTCTACCAGTTCCTGTGTAGGGGGACAGTTATGTCTGTCTCACTTCCACGTATCAGCATGTAATTCTAATGATTTTTTTCCTTCACATGAGAGATAGATATAGAAATCTCAGTACATCCCTCACTCTCATTTACCAGAGTTGGGAATGAGTTTACAGAAGGGAAGAAAACCAAACACAAAGAGAAAACTAAAACATCACCTTACGTTGGTAACTTTTGACAGTATAAATATTCTCTGCACTGAGGAAACAACGGCCTGGATGAAGGCAGGAGTCACTGCAAAGATACCACTTCTTCCCACACCACAGTTTCACATTAAAAGAAGAGATAAATGAACAAAAATGCTTATTGTCATTCCCAGGGCTATGATAACAAGCTACATTTCTCTCCTTCGCCACTAGAGTACTTTCAGGATTAAAGTCATGGTCTGTCATCATTCACAGACATACACAGTTCCTAAAAATACCTATCTGATGATGCTTCATCACTTTGGACAGCAAATCCCTGCTCTCATGTGAACAGGGATACAGAGATGGAGGACAGGGTGACATTTAAAAGATGGAACAGGGAAAAAACAAATGAAAGCAGCTGAAGAAGCTTCACTTTTAAAACTCTTTCTCCTCAAGAGCAATCTGTAGTCATGTTTAGTTCACCTCTTAGTGCTACCACATTAAGACTTCAAAGTACACACTGAGTGCCAAACTTCCTGAAATGCTCTACAGATTTTTGAGTGATTGAGAAGTCACCAATGCATTACTGGAAAAAACAAGAAGTGGAATTAGAAGGACATGGTACAAGAAAAAGCTCGTGACACTCCTTTCCTCTCTTAGAAAACATTTTTTCTATTGAGAAACAATACTCTTAAGCCATGATGCTGTTTAAATTTTTGAAGCACACTACAAAGTAACCACGATGAGTCAAGTCAAATATGTCCAGGCTGTTCAAAGGGTTACTTTAATACTACCAGCAGAACTCTACACACGTCTTGCTTCCTCAAGACATTCTTTGCTTTTCCATCAACTCTCAGAGTACAACAACTTAGCAATACCATTTTTCTGCATTTGATGTAAAGAAATGTTAATTCACATACACACTTTTGTGCACACTTGCACAAAGTGTTTCAAGTAAGAGGTACTACTGGATGTTCAAGCTAGAAATTATTTTTATAAAAAACACCCTACAGTTATTTAATGTTTTCTTGTTTAAATTGGGATATAATGACTATCTTGGTATCAGTCTGCCATTGATAACGTTAGCAGAATTTAGTAAAAATATTTACATAAAGCACACTTTATTTTTCATTCACTGAACTGTAAATATCAGACACTGATAACATTGCAGATGATTTGATTAGTTATTGTCAGAGACGTAATCCCAGCAATTAGCAATGTGTATATTGAAAAAAAGAAGTCAAATATTAACATAATCTTCAATTGCTGTAACTAAAGCATAAACAAACCACGCAAAATATGGAAAATACTTGCTTATCATGGAAAAATATTTAACTAGATTTTCAAAGTGCCTTCAATATAACAAACTCTATTAGATGTTATTAATGGAGGAAAGTGAGATTATCCAGAGCAGACAAAAAGGCTCCATGGCTAAACCAACATTTGCAGCTACTATATGTAACAGAGAAACCTACCTCAGTTTCACATAACCTCATAATTGTAACTCTGTGGGAACAACTCTGCATGATCACCACTTCCACTAAAAAGAGATTGCTTGAACAAAAAGAGTGAGATTGCCAGTAGAACTCCTTATGAACCTACTGCATACAGATGACTGATCTAAATATCCCTATCAGGTGTTCACCAAAAAAAAACCAAACCAAAAAGAAAGACCTGTAACATTTCCCCACAGCTGGAGGGAACGCATAGGATGACTTTCTCTTTGTATTTTATTTTATGAGAATGTTCAGGGACCTCAGAGAAAATCTGTATTTTATAATCTCACATAATTCCCATTTCAGAAATGCATAAACTTTCAGGAAAGAAATTTCACTAGCAATGCACAAAGTGATCAAGCCCATACATCCTTAATGATCCAATTTTTACTGGGTTTTTTTTAACAAAAAAATGGCTTTTCTACTCTACAAAACTTATCTGTAACATAATTCCATAATAAAAATTTTGTTGCTAAAATGATTCACAGTATTCTGAGCACTCTGCAAGGATTTACATTGGATAAAGCTCCTTAGAGTAGCAAATTATGATAAAATGCTTCTGCAGGAACACCAGTCCTCTTTCACAAAGGTATGAAGTGAACACAGGCTATAAACTTGACACTTCTCCACTTTCCTATTATGCTTTTGAGGTTGAAAAAAAAATTGATCAAGTGTTCTTTGCTGGACACATTAATTTTACTGTAGGAGTAACTGCACTGTCAGTTTGATGCAGTTTAGTCACTCTACTTAAACCCAAGGACTTCACAGACAAGTCTGACAGTGCATATTTCAGCATCAACTCTAATTCTTCTAGAAAGCTCCCTGTTTTCAACCAAACCAGGCTGATTAAACAAACACTGTTTCACTAATTAACAGAATGAGGAGTTTCAGCTTTCTCAAGACAACACTGAAGAAGTGCTTCCAACCCTGAAGACCACTAAGACATTCTGTGGTTGGTGTTCATCAGAAGCCAGACTGTTCCACGCAGCTGCCTCATAAATCCAGTAAAGTTGGATGCTATCACTGCCATATTAAAACAGGCTTTAACTTACCAAGACATTGATCAGCCACCTACCAATAGAAACAGCGAACATGACTGAGTTTAGGGTACAACATGAAAGGTTTAGTACCTACCTGGGGGGTGAGGTACCACACAAGGCTTTGAAAACACCTAGGAAGTAGGTTTCCCTTGAATCCCAGTAGTAAGTCAACTTTTAAGGAAGCTGCAGGATAATCAACTGAAAAAATTTCAGTCATCGCAGGAGTAGTTTGAGGAATGTGTAAGAATTATTTCATTTCTTTACACTCATCAGGTCTAAGCACAGAAACCACTTAAATGTTAACATGAAACTTTGGTTTACTGATACAGTATTGGGATAAAGAAGATAAATAGCTCAGCCCATGCTGTAAGATCACACCTAAAGTCTGCCAAACATGATGTGCACAGTAACACATAGTGTGTCTTTGACAGGTAAATATTGTTATTCACCACACCAGAAAGTACTGTATCACTGGCTAGGAACACAGGATTTTTGTTTTCTGGCAAATTACTAACTTGAAAGCAGTAGGTAATTCAGCATTTTCTAATTTTGATGTTAATTCTATTTACTCGGTCAGGGAGCAAGAAGAAATTCCTCAAAGTTCACAACCAGTGCTGCTGAGAACTGCTTCTTCTCAGCCAGTCATCTAGAAATACAGCCCTGCAGCTTCTCTGGATGCACTACCCAAATCCTGGCAAACGCTCTAAAACTCCAGGTTCACAGTTTAACTATTATGACCAACGAGAGCTAACATAACTTTTCAGATATATTTCCCTTAGCCTCCAACAAACACAAGGTAACACACTTTTAAAACTTTCTTTAGTGATGACAAACTGTGCTCAAAGATTCCATTACTGGCCACAGATAAAACACTGACTTGAATTTATCATTGCATTTTCAGCTGCACAAAACTCCTTATGAATAAGTCATGTACAAAATATAAAATGTTACCCTGTGAAGGAAGAAATCAGGCTACAGTAGGATTCCAAAATTTTCATGTACTGTGCTAAGACTAGCAGCCAGAGATCACACTGAAGCTTGGGATTTTATGTTTGCAAACTTTTAGCAAATGGGAAACACACTGACCTCTTCTGAGCAAAAGGAAAAAGCAGCTGTGTGGCAAAATTCTTCACAGAAATGGAACTTACTCCTTATTCTCATTATACCCAAATTTCAGTTCTGACAGTTATGCCACACCCTTTGTTTATACCAACAGAACACAGTGGTCCTTGAAATAAATTAGAACACAAACCTTTCACCATTCTACATACAGCAAAACAGAGTTTCTGAAAACTGTAAGATAGATTAAGGCCCAAATCTCTATTTTGATTTTTTGGGCACCTTTAATTTGCTAATTCATTGTCCTGGTTTAACCCCAGTTGCCAACTCAGCCCCACAGAGTTACTCATCACTTTCCACCAGTGGAATGGGGGAAGAGAATCAGAAGAGTAAAAGTGAGAAAACTCGTGGGTTGAGAGAAAGACAGCTCAAAGGTCAGAAAAGGATGACGGTAACAGTTATAAATTAGAGTGTACATGTGTTGCACAGTGTAACTGCTCACTGCTGGCTGACTGATGCCCAGCCAGCTCTGGAGCAGAGCCCCTGGCCAGCTTTCCCCTCAGTTTATACACAGAGCACGATGTCACGTGCTATGAAATATCCCTTTGGCCACTGGAATCACTGTGTACCCTCCCAACTCCTCATGTCCTGCCTCCTCACTGGCAGGACATGAGAACCTGAAAAGTTTTTGACCGAGTATAAGCACTACTTAGCAACAACTAACACCACCACTGTGTTATCAACATTATTCTCATACTTAATCCAAAACACAGCACTGTACCAGCTACTTGGAATTAACTGTAGCCCAGCCAAACCTGGACATTCATCAGCTTCATACCCAGCTTTGCATTGATGTGACTGTCCTAAAAGTAGGCAATAAACAAATAATTGCCTTTAAAGCCAAGACACACATGAAAAAATGGTTCCACAAATTTGGTGAAAATAGTAAAAAATTATCAAAAAGGTTTTGATCAGGAAATAAAGATTTTATTATATAACGCAGAACACTAGTTCTGGCTTGCTCTACTTCTGCATTAAACAGCCTTTTTTAAAAAAAAATATTTTTCATTTACACATTGGACTAATGGATTTTGTGAATATTTGATCTTTACATCCATCCTTCTTTGCCTTCCACAAACCCAGATAGTTTGCTTGCAATATAAGTTTTCTAATTTCTAAAAAAATTGCTATTAAAATTTGTTGATAACTGCAAAAATAATTTGCTGCTTCAGCAAAATTCCTTTTCCTTTTGTACATGCACAAGCATGCAAACAAAAGGAGAATGGAGTGAATTCAGTAGAGTTTAAGTTGACATCTATTAACAGCAAAATTTTAGGGTAGACATCAAAATTCTCCAAGGATGACAGGGTGCAGCAGGAATCGTCAGGTTACCACATAAAAAGAGAGACAAATGTTTTCAACAAGTTGAAATGGAGTTTCAAATGTAATTTTAAGATCAGAAATGTCTCTTACAGAGGAAGTGTCTTTCCCTTTCCCTGGACAATAATGCTACAATGATTTACTAAAGTGGGAGACTCTCACACACACATTTGCATTCTCATTAACCTGATCAGCTTTGTACAGAACACAAATATAGATCTGATGTTCTTTTCTGAAACACATCTTACCCTTCCAGCCACAGCAATGACTCAAGGAGATCCTTCCAGCAGTAGAAGAGCACCGTAAATGTTTTTCTTCAGCCCAAACTTTATCCTGTTAATATATATGCAATATATATGAAGCACCAACAGATAGCAGAATTTGTTTCATATTGGGGTTTCAAAAAATTCTCTAAATACACTATATTCTCATCATACAAGCCTACAAGGCCACAGGAGCTCACAGTTCAACGAAGTATGCCCATAGGCAAAGTAAGGGAAACAAGCATTTTAACAGTTTAAGATGTCTTCCAAACAATCAAAGTTCTCTTGCTTTTCTTTCTGTTTTTTTACCGAAATCCTTCAGGAGGAAACAGGAAGTGTTCTAAACAAATTCACATACAGTGACAGTGTTTGAGTAATTCCAATAGTATGTATTGTTGCAATGACCTGTTATTATTCATACTAAAGCAATTTGTCTATTCATACTGCAAGCAGCTTTTAAGGTGGCAGGACACCAAGTGAGCTCCATTCCCCAGATGTTCCCCTTGGTCCACAGAAGACAGTGCAAGAGTCTTCCATCACAATGATTTTATCAACAATAATCCTCCACACACCTTTTTTCTTATCTTAAATTACCTCTCAAGGTCAAATAAAAAAACATTGCTTTAAAGACTTGAATTTAACATACTCCAGAATAGTAATAGCTTATATCCAAGGATATTAACTCCCCAAAACAACAGCATAACTCCCCTTCTAACCCAAATCTAGAGTGCATCTACTCACAGTCACAAGGCTGATGAACTCCATTATCTTAATTATCTTACCCAGTAATAAAATACCACAGAAGAAAGTTTGCCAAAATAAAAATGGGAATATTTATTATCTTTTCTACTAAAGCAATGCAGTTCTTTTAAGATTATACATTGGTCTTTGCAAATGTTTCTACAGCTAAATTCATACTTTTCAATTTTGTAAAAAAATTAGACACATACTTCATAAAAACAAAGACACAGGCTATGCCACTGAACAACTGGAAGGTATTGTAACTGTTAGTAGGGATGAGCAAAGAAAGCTCATGCTTATGCTTAAAACTCTGGCGTTTGTATCGTTATATGTTCAAACGGGACAACATGGGCATGTTCTCCTTGCACATTTTTGGGTCCACCTCCCAAGTTTTCAGCAATCAGACTTAAATACTGAATCTGAAGAGAACTTAAACATTGCTTAGCAGTACTACATGCACAAGATGCAGGGGAAGGAAGGAATCAGACCCGTGCATACAGTACAAGACAAAGTGTTACAACTGTCAAACGTGCACTGGACAAAATTTGAAGTTTATGAAAAGTTTTATTTGTAATCATGAAAATAGTTTCAGAAGCAAATAACTGTATGTATTATGCAAAGTCATCTTCACTTGGCCTCCTGAGCTTTTTTGGCATTCTGTTTTTCTTTTGCCTAGAAAACAAAGGGAGATGATGTCAAGCTCTGAGAAGACAGATCTTTCTGAAGCTTTGCATGACTACTCATTACATTCCTGAACATCAAAATATGCTGTAAAAAGAAACATTTTAAATGTAAATTTAAACCCTTCAGAAGTATCCTACTACTATTTTACTGGGTTCGTATATAAAGGCTTTTAAGAATAGATATAGGTTTAAATAAATAATACAAAGGAAATTAAGATTAGGTGATTTCTATGGGGAAAACTAGAGGGGGAAAAAGGCACTATTTTTAAAACATAGTTTAAGCCTTCATTTTTCATACCATCGTATTAATTTCACCTAACATAGAAATAACTCTTCCTAATGAAAATATTCTATGTCACAAGGAAACACTGCATTCAGACACACTGACTAGCAAAACTGAACTCTGCAATGACCAAGATCTTAGTGTTTTAGATCTTTCAGATGAGTGGGGAAAAAAACCCAGAAGAGTTCCTATCAAGATATTTGCAGACAAATTCTTATATAACTTGTATCAATTACAAATGGTTCAAATTGCCAGGGAACTAGCATTTTTTTCCTTATGGATTTAGTTAAAAGACAAGCTGGCCAAGAAGAGGGGGCAATTCAGAAGCAATATCAGCCAACTTTCTGTCAAAATATTTGTTCATTCTGAATCAGGCTGCTGCTTGTATCACTTGTTATTGAACAGAAAAGTACCTAATTCTGTGATTTACAATTAAGATCTATCACCAGGTGCTCAGGTCCACTGGAAATTTGCTTGTAAAAGCAGCTTGATGGTCTTATAAATGACTCCTGCCAACATGAAACTGGATTAAAATTCCACACATTACCCAAAGAAGGAAAAGATTAAAAACTAGAAGTTACTGTCTTGTAAGCTACAGGCCAGCAAACGTACCTTCCTAAGTAAATTCAGCTAAAGAATAGACTCATTAAAATAATATATAGCTCTTTTTTTCATTATAATAATACAGAGATCCTTTCTCAGTGAGTTCAAGACCAGGGATACTGCCTCTGGCACACGAGTAGATATGCAAAGCAGCACTGAGCTCAGTACAGCTCAAGTACTCAACCAGCCAGTTTAATAACCTTACCCAAGTGACAACACTCTTTAATAACTAAGCTTTAATACAAACCTTAACAGTAAATCAATGTTAATAGCTAAACACCTTAAAAAGGGGGAAAGTAAAGCCCGTAAACGAGAAGAGGGAAAAGGAGGGAAAGAATTCCCAGCTCCAGTGCCTGTGCCACGGCTGCCACCCGGCGGTCACAGCCCGGGACTGCACCAAACTGGGCGTGGAGAGGCCGCAGTGGCCAAAGGGACCGACCGCGGACGGTGCTGGGGTGCACATCCGAACACTCTGCGGGTCAAAAAGGGACATCAGAAATGATATGGGGAACTCTATCACAGACTAACCGAAGCCAAGTATCATAATTTTAATAGGATTTTTAACTATCCACGCAGAAAAGCCCAAATCTTATGTCTCTTGTATTGCAGCATCTTACGCCCTGTAACGTGATTTAGATGATATTGAACTGCCTCTTCCTAAATCACCATCAGAAAAATTTGTTTAGTTTATTAAAGGGGAGATACAGTTTGCCTTTGCCTAATACTGCAAAGTTGGTTTGTCCCACAGTCTCCAATCTGCACTGAAATTGTGGCTCTTGAGAACAAGCTAAAGTAGCAATACACATGAACGTAAAAAATGTGGTCAAATATCTTGGAATCATAAATGTCATGGGTTTGTTTATTTAATTTTACATAGAAGGTATGAAGAATTATAGTAATATACTGTTTCTTAAAAGTCAGCTAGAAAATACTCACTTTTTCTACTAATGGTATTAACTGCTGGTGCTCTGCTAGAGTCTTTAATAATTCCATGATGAAAGGCAGGTAATTATGTTTTCTTCTAATATTTTCGATCTAAAAATAAATTAAAAGCATTAAGGTATTATTATATCACTCAACTATCTTCTAGTCCCCATCCAGTTCTTTCACATTAATTGCAGCAGCTCCCATAGATATAAAAACCAGCTTTTTCTTACAACTGTTGCAATAATTTCATCAGAAAAGCAAAGGCTACATACCTTATATCTTTTTAATTTTTGGTTCTCTTCTTCAATTAACATCTGGTATTTTGCAACTTCTGATTGTATAGAACTTAGCATATTACTACTTTGATCTGTATCCATAGGCTCCTCCTTCCACAAAACAGAAAAAAACCTAAACTAAGTCTTGTCTTCAGAATATTTCTATCACAGATTAGGGTATCACAGTTATAGCAACATTCCAGGAATTTCCTCAGTTAGGTATAAGCAGAGTAGCTTGGGCACTAGGTAAAGAACAATTCCAGTACCACAGCAGATAAGTCAAGACTGAAAGCCACAATGACATGGTCACACTGTACCCAGTGCTCAGCTCAGCTCCCTGGGAAGGAACCAGAGCTGCAGCAGTGACTGTGCTGCACAGGAAAGCAGTAATAGCAATCCTTCCCTTTTTTTTACTGATACTCCATTTGGAGCAAGGAAAGGAGGTGAATAGTAAAGCAAACACACAGAACTACTAGAGAACTACTCCAGTAATGTAAATACCATGGCCTACCTCTGCCAGCTGTTGCTGTAACTCTGCAATCCTCTGCTCATATATCATCTTCCTGTCAGACACAATAGCCATCAGGTTAAACCTTATCTCACCTTCACTGTATCTAGAGGAACAGAAAAACAAAACAACAAAAACAACCCACTTTCAAAATTAGTCACTAACATGACAATTCAAAAACCTCCTCCTCTGTTTCATTAGAAGGGAATGCATTTCATGGAAACAACATTTTAAATGGATCTATTAAATTAAGTTGTGCTACAGATCTAATTTTGCCTCAAATGAATTCTACCCAATTTGTAACTCCTAATAACCTCCTCTCCCCAGACATTACTATTCCTGTCTGTGGTCACAAAACATAAACACTTAAACTGTGAAAAAAGGAAAACAAAACCCAATATAGTTGACAATAAAACTTGCACAAGACTGCTGCATACAATAGTTTTTACTTTCTCACTACTATTACTGGTTAGAAAACATGGGAGACTTCTTCATACAGTGTGAAAAGTACATTCAACAATTAGACTAGCAGGCCTTTCAGACTCAAAATTCTCCAAATGCAATTTGGTAGTAATGCTTTGCTTATTAAAAAAAAGTCTTCAAGCAAAAGCTTTTAAAATAATTTTCCAGAAACGGCATAAAATCAACTTTATTTCTAGCACATTTAGGGCTGCTGTTTGGAGTCAGAGCCAACAAGTAGGAAAACTTAAGTAGTATGTTTTTCCAGCTTAAATTTCTAAAACAAGCCACATACCAAAGAAAATTTTGTTATCTCTAAATCCCAGTTGTATGGATATAGTTACTATCTAGTACTCCTAAGTATAAGCACACACTCAAACTTTACTTATGGTCATGACACTCTTAGTCTTCACTTGCAAAACCCCACAGCTGTTTAACAGAGATAATAATCTTGCTCTTCTTTTTCCAGAGCACTAGTGGGGTCTCTCCTTACTACACAGATACCTTACTTTGATTAATTACATAGCAGTACAGTGTCTCACATTTATCTCATGTTGGGCAATAGGTTCTCAAGTCACACAATGATACGCATACAAAAATGATGCATAAGCATAATTCCTTAGAAATTCAGCTGATATTCTTTAACTGAAGGAAATTAAGAGTAAGGAATTTTAAAACACATAGAAGGTGCTATATTTTAAAAGCATCATGACCATTTACTTTTGTATACGCTTCTCTATGACAGGCCGTACAGCACTTATCCAGTCATCCTGGTTGCATGCACCTGGGGAAAAACAAAGAAAAAAATTAACCATCTTGGCAAAATTTACTGCAAAGTCAAGACTTGGATAATTCAGGTGTATGCAGCAACTTCAAAGTATGTAACAAGTTCTTCCTTAGCAACTGCAGTCTCAAATCAGGTGATTTTTCAGGAGGCAGAAGACATTTTATTAATTACAATATTTAGATAACACAGTGACCAAAGCAATAGAGCAAAACTAAATTTTAAGGGCATAAGCAACTAACAATTTACTTTGTTGATAACACAAAACAATAGGGCAGGGGGAAAGTATGTTATGGAAGATTTATATGAGAGGAAAGAAGTTAGCTGGTATGACAACATTACAATAGATAGCAAAAGAAAACATTATGGATAGCTACAGCTGTCTGTTTAGTATCAACTCTTGATTTTTGTCTCTGTAGATGCAATACAATTGCATTAAAAAGTCAGACACAGAGAAAAACTATAAAAGGTTATATGATAGATAACTTGACTTTGAGAGAAACGAGAGAATAACTAAAGGTGATTTCCTAAGTTGACAATGCCTCTTTAATAACTTCAAGACCTTCAAGTAAATGAAGAGACTCATGATCTTGTGACCACAAAAATGATGTTACTGGTAGGTCTGCTGACTGTACACTATCTCTAGACTGACTAAAGACAAGCCATTTAGCAGCAAGCCACTACTCAGCCTAAAAGTAAAATATAACTGTCAACAAAACTGAGAAAACACTCTGGAAATGGAGTGTGGAACACACTGATATTAGATCAGACATGACAGTACAGATACATGATAGGCACTGTAGAGCTTTTCAAGACACAACAAAGCACACATATCACCAAGCTAAGAAAGATTACAAAACAGGAGCAAGTCTTACAGAGAATAAAACTATGCTGGAAGTAACTATTTTTTTTTAGAACCATTAGGAAAATAATTGTTATCTAAGAAGAAAGAGGGCAGGGTGCAAACACAAGCACATAATGTAAAAAAAGTGTTTGGAATCAGCTGTGTACACGTTGCCAGTATGTAAACTTCTCTCTTGCAACAAAATTATCAAGGTTTGGATTGCATGGCCTGTTCATTTGATTACTGAATGAAAGAAGAGATCATAAGAAACATGGAGGAAGCAGGAAGAAAGCTGTATTTTCAGTCCAACAAAACTAAAACAATATAAATGACTACAAAAAAATACAAACCTGAACTGCACATTTAGAAAACTTAAGATATTTTTTATTTTAATAAATAACTTGGTTTGAGCCTGTAATATCTGACCAATTGTTCAAAAAGCTATTGTTACAATGGAAGATGTTCAGAAAAAATACCAAATGTTACCTAAATCAATTGGTCCTTCCCTTAAGCCATCGAGCTCATACAGACGACCATTAACAGGAACGTAGCTCACAAAATGAAATGCATCTTCTTCCTTTGCTGAAGACTTTGCATCAAATTCAAACATCTGTTGTCTGCAAAGAGAATTTTAGAAAACCTGAGATTAAAAAGAATTTCCTTCCAGTTTTGCCTAGATTTAAAACATGTGTTACCTGGCAAAACTGTTGTGAACTTGCCGAATCACTTCTGAGTTGCTCAGTGCCAAACCTTTCATCTGAAAGGAAGTTACACAATGACTGTGAGCCAGCACAGCCAGAACACTGTAACACTTAAAAAATACAGAAAACGGTGGGCACTTACTGCAGCATCAAAACTTTGTGAAAATTCCTTAAATTCTGACAAAGTCTCTCCTAGATGGATGTCTTGATGAGCACAATTTAACAGCACACTTATTATGGCTTGAGTTGCACAAGCATTATTAATTACCTAGAAAAAAGTATTGAGAATTTGTTCATCATTGGTGATAAAAACTTACTTTAATCTGGGCAACATTTTTCGTTACAAACACACACTTTCTGTGCTGCATCATATTACAAGTTCACTCTAAAACAGACTAGATTTGCTGGTTGCATGCACCTGGGGAAAAACAAAGAAAAAAATTAACCATCTTGGCAAAATTTACTGCAAAGTCAAGACTTGGATAATTCAGGTGTATGCAGCAACTTCAAAGTATGTAACAAGTTCTTCCTTAGCAACTGCAGTCTCAAATCAGGTGATTTTTCAGGAGGCAGAAGACATTTTATTAATTACAATATTTAGATAACACAGTGACCAAAGCAATAGAGCAAAACTAAATTTTAAGGGCATAAGCAACTAACAATTTACTTTGTTGATAACACAAAACAATAGGGCAGGGGGAAAGTATGTTATGGAAGATTTATATGAGAGGAAAGAAGTTAGCTGGTATGACAACATTACAATAGATAGCAAAAGAAAACATTATGGATAGCTACAGCTGTCTGTTTAGTATAAACTCTTGATTTTTGTCTCTGTAGATGCAATGCAATGTTAGAAAGTCAGACACAGAGAAAAACCATAAAAGGCTATATGATAGATAACTTGACTTTGAGAGAAACGAGAGAATAACTAAAGGTGATTTCCTAAGTTGACAATGCCTCTTTAATAACTTCAAGACCTTCAAGTAAATGAAGAGACTCATGATCTTGTGACCACAAAAATGATGTTACTGGTAGGTCTGCTGACTGTACACTATCTCTAGACTGACTAAAGACAAGCCATTTAGCAGCAAGCCACTACTCAGCCTAAAAGTAAAATATAACTGTCAACAAAACTGGAAAACACTCTGGAAATGGAGTGTGGAACACACTGACATTAGATCAGACATGACAGTACAGATACATGATAGGCACTGTAGAGCTTTTCAAGACACAACAAAGTACACATATCACCAAGCTAAGAAAGATTACAAAACAGGAGCAAGTCTTACAGAGAATAAAACTATGCTGGAAGTAACTATTTTTTTTTAGAACCATTAGGAAAATAATTGTTATCTAAGAAGAAAGAGGGCAGGGTGCAAACACAAGCACATAATGTAAAAAAAGTGTTTGGAATCAGCTGTGTACACGTTGCCAGTATGTAAACTTCTCTCTTGCAACAAAATTATCAAGGTTTGGATTGCATGGCCTGTTCATTTGATTACTGAATGAAAGAAGAGATCATAAGAAACATGGAGGAAGCAGGAAGAAAGCTGTATTTTCAGTCCAACAAAACTAAAACAATATAAATGACTACAAAAAAATACAAACCTGAACTGCACATTTAGAAAACTTAAGATATTTTTTATTTTAATAAATAACTTGGTTTGAGCCTGTAATATCTGACCAATTGTTCAAAAAGCTATTGTTACAATGGAAGATGTTCAGAAAAAATACCAAATGTTACCTAAATCAATTGGTCCTTCCCTTAAGCCATCGAGCTCATACAGACGACCATTAACAGGAACGTAGCTCACAAAATGAAATGCATCTTCTTCCTTTGCTGAAGACTTTGCATCAAATTCAAACATCTGTTGTCTGCAAAGAGAATTTTAGAAAACCTGAGATTAAAAAGAATTTCCTTCCAGTTTTGCCTAGATTTAAAACATGTGTTACCTGGCAAAACTGTTGTGAACTTGCCGAATCACTTCTGAGTTGCTCAGTGCCAAACCTTTCATCTGAAAGGAAGTTACACAATGACTGTGAGCCAGCACAGCCAGAACACTGTAACACTTAAAAAATACAGAAAACGGTGGGCACTTACTGCAGCATCAAAACTTTGTGAAAATTCCTTAAATTCTGACAAAGTCTCTCCTAGATGGATGTCTTGATGAGCACAATTTAACAGCACACTTATTATGGCTTTAGTTGCACAAGCATTATTAATTACCTAGAAAAAAGTATTGAGAATTTGTTCATCATTGGTGATAAAAACTTACTTTAATCTGGGCAACATTTTTCGTTACAAACACACACTTTCTGTGCTGCATCATATTACAAGTTCACTCTAAAACAGACTAGATTTGCTGCCTGAGTAGCTGCAGAAAAGCTTTTGCTGTAGGAGACTAGTAAAATGAATTCTGGATGGCTGCAAAGTACAATTCATTGACAAAACTGGTATTGCATAGCTCTACTTAGAAACAAGCTCTACTTAAAACAATTAATGAAGGACACAGAAGAAATGTAGGAATCCTCTGATCTCTGTGGAAAAACACATAAAGTACTATTCAAAGCAAGCTGCCCAAATTGCATTATTGTATCTTAAAAAAAAAAAAGTCAACTCTCCCCTCAAAAAACTCCCTCAAGTAATCAGAATTCCTACCAGGCACAGCAGGTCAAAAAAAAAATTAGAGCAATAAAGTACATTATGGAACCTAGAATTTTTATTAAAAGGTTGTGTTGGACAAAAGAATTTTGCATATTCCAGGGATAAACTAATAAAATTTAGAAGTGTTCTGAGATGTGAAAATTGTTAAAAATATAGTTTGCTGAGTAATATAATAAGCCATATGATACTTCAAGATTTTTCAGTTTTTTCTTAATTTACAATATACCTATCCTTTTCAAGCTAACATGTAAGATACTAGTTTGACACTGTTACTCTTCAGTGTTAAGTATTCCATTTTTAGAAAACATAAACAACCCCCTTCACATTAAAGTCATGTTTTTAATGTTGTTTACCAATACCCAAACTAAACCACAGTATTTTAAGAAAGAGACTACAAGAATTATTAAATATAATCTGAGATTTAATTAAAAGTAGAGTAATCAAAAGTTATAAGACTGTAATAAAAGAAAGACTTTATATTAGTGTTTTCTCAGTGAGCTATAGGTTAGGAAAAAGTAAGGTATCTTTAGTCTATGATACTATTCTGCAATTGAAAATGCTACTTAAACCATAGGACTGGTAGAGAGGATGTGAATTTTGTATTAAAAAAATGAAAATTAGTTGAGGGCTGTGAATGTGAAACCACTTCCAACAAGAAAGAAGGAAAAAAAAGTGAGAAAACCCAACCAACCTGTTTTACAGTCAAAGCTGGTTGCAACAAAGGAAAGCCTACTATGTTAATAATATAAGCCACATTATATATTCATATTCTATACTTCAGGGTGTTCTCAGTTCAGATTATGTTTGTATGCAGATGATAAAGAAATAATAAAACACTCCTTAATTTAATAAAATTACGATCTAGTTGACTTAAATGGTAATCAAGGGAGTCAACGGCACGTGCTGAGAGATTACAGCAAGTGAAACTCAGGTTAAACAAACTGCAGGTACACAGGCAAGGGCTGGAGTACACACAATTGCAGAATTAAGAGCATAGGAAGAAAAGCCATCGGGGCAGTGAAATAATGAAACAGAAGCAGAAAAATTCAAAACCCCCCCCCCCCACTACCAGAATGGCATAATTTGAATTAACACTGTTACATAGGAAAAGGAATCAAGAACTAAAGAGTCTCTCAGATATGACTAGAGAATGTTATCAGAGACAGTTGTAAAAGTAGCACTAGGATGAAAGCAGAAGATCCCAAGTGGATCAGAGTGGGCTGACCTGACACAGTGGTTACAAACACTCCAAGCTGACAGAGAAAGGAGAAAGAAGGGAGGGACAGTTGTGTTGACAAATATTAGAACAGTGCTGCTACAACAAAGGCAGGGCCACTACAGCAAACTGTACTTGTTAAATCCTGACTAATACAGGACATTATAGAGAGAGACAGGACTAAATGGCAACCACTTTTGCTGAAAAATCAGGATGGAACAATCAGTTGCTCTGGCAAAGATAACTCAATAATGGCTTCAAAAAAAGGGAAGGGAAATTTAGAAACATTTTGTGCCGACCAGCTAGATACAGGAGCTTTAAACAACAGAAAAGAGGAAAAATTAGACTTGGCAGGCAATTCATGGGTTCATCAAATACTGAGCATAAATGTGATTTTGTATTTCAGCTACAGTATGAGTTGTATCTGATGAAGTATATAAGGACCAAGCTAAACAATGTCTAACTGCTAGAAAACAATATATAAAAGATGCAGACCTGAGGCCAGTGGCCTCCAGCTGTTGAAATGAAAATACATTACAGAAATGCATTATAGAACTTGAGAAAGTGAGAGGCAGGAGGTAAGGAAAGGACAGCAAGAACAGTCCTGTAGCAGAGGAACAGAAGCAAGTGCAGGTGATGCACATAAAAATCCAGTGTTCCTGGATCTAGATGACATGGGAGAAGTACCAAGGTGGAACAAGGAGGTCCCTGGCTAGTGGCAGCTCACAGGCAGGGTGAAGAGTGCAGAGTGAGGAGGATGTGACTGCAGTAGCAGATGTGGACAAGTGCAAGGTTTACTGTCACACAGGCACGATGCCATCAGTGCACACAGCCAGGCCAGCACTGGTACACACACACAGCTACTGAGTCCTTCAAGGCAAACTGCTCAGGATACCCATCTCTCCAATTTCCAATGGATCTCACTGAAGGTGTCCCAGCATTGGTTGAAAACATGTTCTGAATGACAATAAATGCAGGTTTTCCCCAAAGGACTTTTTTTTTTTTTTTACTTGAGGCTTAAGAGGATCTTCTTTATTTGTCCAGTAATCCCAACATTTGCCTGGATATTTCTGTCCAGGAAGTCCTGGTAAGGTATTTGATCAATATTCAGGACTCCAACTTAAAGCATATACCTGTATTTGAAAGATTTTTCTAGCAAAAGTACAAAGAGTATTTAATAATATTTGAAACAAAATCATAATATACATATACAGTTATGTATCACGAGAAGATTGCCACATCACCCAGTGAAACTCAGCTTAAAACAAACCAAGGAACCACTAGAACAGGCTACTCTGGCACACTCTTCAAGATGCATTACTTCCTAAGCATGCATCTTTCTCTAGGGATCCAGTCTGAGTTTCTGGATCAACCTCAGGCTGAAGCACTTTAAGGTCTCGAATCGCATCTTCCATCTGATGGATTTTGTATTTTGCTTTTCAAAAAAGCTGTGGACAACCCTCTGCTGTGGCAGTATAACCATCAGATCTCTGGGCTTTACCTACTAAGCATCCCAGTGGTACAGAACAGCTGGTTTTACAAAGCTCAACATGAAAAATTCAGCATTAGCAAAAAGTTCCACAACTTATTCTTGTCTAAAAAATGGAAAGCTTTTAAAAATTTTTATTTCCTTGGAGTAATGACATAATACTTTTACAGTTGTATTCAGTTACTGAAAATCTTTTCCCGATTTGTTTAATGTCTTGCAAGTTGTACTTAGAAGTTATCTGATATCCCAAGTTCAGCTTTAACATGGATATCTGATCTATCTTAATGTTACCAAACTTGAAAGAGTCAAAACTTGAAATCAATTAAGTACTGGAAATGTTAAAATATAGACGCTTCCCTCAGTGGCACAAAGACAACTGAAGACCAATGTTTTAACAGTATCGTTTATAAGACCTTCCTTCTGAAGGTATTCCCAATTAATGAAGTTAATGTTCTATCATCAACCAATGCAAAATAAAATAAATACATGGCACCAAAGAAAGGCAGGATACCATTACTTTAGTAATAAACCCTGAAGAGTTTATTAAACTAAAAAAGTGTAGTTCACAAGTCTGCAACAATGGCATTCACTTTTGTCAAGAGACACTGGCACTCCTGCAGTGCTGAGCACAGAACACAGCTACTCCAAGCAGTGCAGAGGGAAGCTGAATACACTGGATAGGCATAATCATGTAGCTGCTGCATGTCAAAATAACAGCAAGGGCCCACTTAAACAACACAGAAATCAGGAAATTCAGAGTTAAGGCTGAAATTGTATCCTTAACTCACCTCATTGTGCCTAGGTATCCTAGCTCAAAGGGTATGTAAGACCATCCAGAGTTCTGTGGCCTCAAATAGAGGACCAAATCATACCTAGGCATAACAGGGAGGCCAAATTTAACATGAGTGCACATAAAAGTGACCATTAAAAAAACACCTTTAATATGCATGCATACCAGACAGACTTTTAAATTCAACCCCCAAACATAATCCTGATTTAACTGCGAACGAGATCTAGTTGTCATTTGGAATTCAACTACAACATCAGTATGAAAGTGGAAATGAGTAAGATGTGAGCATGCACAAGCTTCTTAGCAAAACTGTGTTTCCTAATGCAATTTCAAAGATGTTTTGCTAGACAGTTTGCGAGCTGTAGTCTTTCACATCTAACTAAAGTTCCCCCCAATTAAACAACTTTTAAGATGGAACGTTTAATTGAAGTTGAATAGAAACAGAGCTATAATAACATCAGTTATTTCCCATACTCAACTATTGTTACATATCAACAGTAACTTTGTCTTGCTCATACAGGATTCAGGATTATATTTTAAACCATGTCTGCAGTAAAACGAATGGTACCAAATCTCTTCAGATGATAATATTTAAAAGAAGAAAATGTATGGGAAAGGAAAGAGATACAAAGACTTCCTCAGATTTTTAAGGCTCCTTTGTCATGTCAGTTTTGAAGACACAGATCAACAGAGCAATAACCTTAAATGTCAAAAATTTTCCTAACAAATTTATTTGTTCTGGGATTCCAGCCTACAAATGAACATATTGTTATTTTACATCATCATTTTTGTAATGAAGAAAAAAAGTCTTCTTGAAAGACCTTAAAGCCACCACAAAATTTGGCTTAAAACATACACAGAGAAAATAAAAAAAAAAACACATGAGCCCAGTTGAATGATGGCTGGAAGGACTTGCTCTTTCACAATAAAAGTATTTAATATTAATGCTCATCTTCCTTGGTGTTCCTGGGTGACTCAGAAGGACTCACAGACTATGGCCTCAAGAAATGCAACCACCTCAGCGGTACCATAGAAAAACTCCCATTCTCTCTCACTTACCTGTTACTGGCTTTGTCCTGTCCAGACTCACTGGACAAACACATCTCACAATACAGCAGGAGACCAGCCCAGAAAATATGCACAGAGCATCTACAGACAACTGCTAGCTGATGAGCTGCAGTGGCTCACACAAGTGCAGTGAGTAGGTGAGCCATTGTGAGAGAAGAACAGAACCACAGCGTGGAAAGGAGACAGGCTGAGAGGACCAAGGCATCCTGCTCTCATCATCACAAGATCAGACAGTTGCTCAAGAAAACTCTAAAAGTCCTCAAAACACTGCTTGTCAAGTTTAATCTCTAACCAAGGCTAACTTTCTTCAATGTGAGAGTCACCAGAGCTAAACTGGTATTACAGCTCCCTCCAAAATATCCAAAGCATTTTTTTTCACTTATCTGTTGGCTTTTAATAGTGATTTCTTCACAGCTATTTTACTAGTTGTTCAGCCACAATGTATCAGTCCAGACAAAGCTGAACTGATATAAACCACAAGCATATGTATGTCTACAAGAAAAATGTCCTGATTTTGCTAAGCCACTGCACTTGACTGACAGACAACACTAAAACACGACAAAGATACTAACTCTAAACTTTTTGCAAATTACTTTTGAAGCATCTATTCCATGCCATCAAGTGGTGTAACCAGGTACTACTATTTTAAGAGTCAACATTTCTAGAAATTGCTTTCCTGCTAAAATTAAGAGTCACTCCACCACACCCTCCTTAAAGGGTGTAGGAAGCAGAAGATTACAAAGTTCCTACACCTTCACAAAGAGGATTCAGGCTTAAGAAAACATTAAAATATGAATGTTTCAAAGAAAGCTACAAAATAAAGAAGACTTTTCACTGTTAGCCTTTAATTTTGTGGGTTTTGTTCTCTAGTCTACCATTATCCAAATTTTTTAATGTAAATTCTGCAATCTTAAAGCTCAAGAAAGTTCCTCTTAGCTTAGTGTCAAGCTTCAAAAAGGGAAGTGAAGAGGGGGGAAGGCAAAAGAAGCAGAGCAAGCAGACAAATGCTTTGAAAGTTTTCAGCATTCACAGGAACAGCAATTCTGGCAGACCCTCAACTACTGACAGGAAACAAGATGAAGTCCCTTGAGTGAGGGAAAATTTACCTTCATCTTGAGAAAAAGAACAAACAACCCAAACCAAAGCCCAAACCCAAAAACCCCTCTCTAGCTTCATATCAGAGTAATTTCCTGCTGCCACATAACTACCCTTGGAGAGTTTTATCAAGGATTTTCCTGAGCTTCTTTGCTATTCTGTAGCCACAGTCTATGGTCACCAGCAGCATGTTTGATTAGGCAGAAGTCACAACTTAAACCACTGTCTATCAGAGCTATCAGACTATAAAGACATTTGACAAACCACTGCTGATCACTGTATCATAAAAATAGTGGGCAGTGCTTGGCAGGACTCGAGAGCTGCAGCAGGGGAACAATGAAGAAAATCAGTATTAAAAAAGACCAAAGAATGAAGTCATCCACAACAGCATGAAACAGTAAGGTGATTATAAAATACAACAGAAGCACAGGTACAGAGTGGCCAGGACAGCTATTTCCACTGTTTTCCATATTTCTATACTTTTAGCTGCAGGTGTGTGGAGACTTATTATATTCTGAAATTTACATAAAAAACACTTCTGCCTTTGTGGTGGGACATAAAACAAGAAAAAACCCCAACCAGGGGAAAAAACCCTCCAGCAAATAGACTACGTACAGTCTTCATAGAAAGCCTAATATTTTGCCTTTTGGTATGAATACTTTGTAATTAACACACATAGGATTACATTTTCTGTTTAGACTTACACTTATCACTGTTTCATAAGCAGGTCGTGCAAAAGATCCAAAAACATTTATTAAGTACTCCTGTTTTCATTCTGGTTACTTTCTCTTGCTTTTCTTGCTTGCCAACAACACACACACACACAGTCTGTCAATGCTAACACAAAATTTCAGTACTATTCAGTATTTAATAAAATACAATGGCTTACATCAGCAAAACCAATTTTTCCTGTAATTTCAAATTTAAACTCACCTTTCTGATTTAAATACTTAAAACTTGCATGCCAAAACTGTCTGCAAACCCTTAAGGAAAGTATTATCCTAGAGCTATACTTCCCCAGCTGCAGAGCATTTGAGAAACACAAGAAATAAAAACAGGGCCAAAATAAACGTTTCTTCCAAGAAGTTGTTGAAAGTGGTTTCAAAAAAATAATTTGCTCATTCTGCTGAGAACATGTACCAAGCCTTTATTTACTGCACAGAAGAGTGAGTTAATCTGTGGGCTGACAAATAACAACCCATGGCTGGTATTTTTGACTTAACATATCAAACTGATTTGCTTTGTTAATCACCTTTCAATACACAGTTCCTACTCTCAGAATTTGTTGAAGTCATTTCACCTTCTAAAGTGTTAATTTTTGTGTTCATATTAACACAAAGATGGTTTATTTTTCAGTATTAAAATCTATGATTCATGACTTATTTAAGAAAATTACTGAACTTGCCATACCTGCTTAGCAAAAAATATTGTATCCAGTCTGGAGTCCTGAACAACAGAACCTGCTGGTTCCTCTCCAGGCTGCCACTTGAAGAGAAAAATTAGCCCATGAACTGGCCTGAAAAACAAAATTGATAGAAAAAAAGATCACCTGTACTGATGAAAAGTATTGAATCCAGAAGTCTATACTGTAATTTAACTGTATGCTGGTAGGGTAATTCTGTTCACTATTTATAAACACAGGGAAGTTCCACTGAAATTTTCAGATGTGGTCTTTTAATTGGGCAGAAGACAATTCAGGTTTCCTTCTGTAAATGTTAAACAAACCCAATTTAAATTAGCATTCAGCCTGTAACTTACTTAAGTCAGTGCCAGTTTTCCTGGTTACTGCAACTATTACAGCTGCACAACTCTCATTTGAATTGGTTAGTGATAAATACCTGTCAAAACATTTGTCAATCCCATACAAGAGCAGGAACTAAAGTTCTGGTAATCCTTCCAGACACAGATGAAACATTCAAAGAGGAGTTCTCATGAAACTTCCAGTTTTCTACTAAAAATACATCATGCTTTTCAGACTGCACCAATTGCTGCATCTTCTGAGAGGTTAATTATGCAAGTGTGGGATATCCACGCAGGATACAGGTCCAGGTTAGATGACACTTTCCTCTTAAAATCTTGTCTATTAATAAGGGTAACAATGTATCATGGACAAAATGGTAAAAGAACTAATGTTGCCTAATGAGAACAGAACTGTTCCATATGACACCAGCTGTTCTCAGCTACAACAAGCCTATTTGCCTTCACATACACATGGAAGTGGCTCTGCAGGAAAAACGAGTTACAGAGGTACATAAGTACAGTAAAGTAATTTATTTTAGACAACAGATGCAATATCATTACGTGAGGAAGTAAGGAAAATAAAAGCAAGGAACAGAAATTTGTCACAGAATTTGTTAAAAGATATAATGCAAGCTAATGGCAAAAACATTAGAAATCTATTTCCACATTCTAGCCACTATTAGGATCTCTCTCAAAACCTGGAAAAGCTAGATTAAGGATCAAGGCATTAATAAAAAGCAATTTAACTGTCAGGTATTCCATTAAATCAAAATCCTAATAAACTTCCGTGGAAACTGAAGGAAAAAACACAAATTCAAAAAACCCCAAACAAAAAAGCCACCAAAACCACACCTGAGTTTCCTACACATTCTTTCGGTGACTTCAGACAAATGTAAATAAAAAACATGTGCCTTACTTCAGTTTTTCAAAGTTCTCTGGTTCCAAACTCCATATTTCTTCAACTTGTGCTCCTCTACAGCCTGAAACAAGGAAAAATACAGGTTTCTTCAACTAACCCATTTAAAAGGGACGCAGCCACTAAACAAAGAAATATGAAAGAAAATACATAAAGACATATGTAACACTTACAACTTGTATGCCCAGGTTATGGATAAGTCTATCTATAGGCTTTATATTTAAGAAAGAAGCAGAGGAGATTAAAATGTCTTTGGCCATCTTCTGTCCTCCACTCAACTGAAAACAACACTGTTTTCAAAGACATTATCAGCCAGTCCAAAGCAGAACTTGAAACATTTATCTCCAGGAAAAGACCCATGGTAGTAGACTGAAAATACTGTAAATGATACACTCAAGCAAGACATTTGCATAAGACAGAGCCCAAAAGGTTCAATACTTAAAATGTGGAAGATTAATCCATAGGTTAAATAAAAAGAGAAAAGGAGAGGCATGTCTGGACTTGTGAAAAAAAGACAGGACAGAAACTATGAATCAACCTAGCATAAAATCATTTTGCTTCTTTGGCCAATTCCTGTGTAGACTTAGCTGTTCATTATAACCATACACTCACAGTATCACCAAAGATTTTAAACGCAATTCCACATAAAATTTAATATTCTAGAAGACCAAGCAGCCCCTTGTAGACTCCCCAGTCCAATGCCAAGGCCCATAGCTCAGCCCTGGGGGGCTTGTTCTCCCCTTCTTCCAGGCAACTGGCGACAAAACGAGAGGACAGTCTTAAGCTGCACCAGGGGAGGTTTAGGCTGGACATCAGGAGGAATTTATTCACAGAAGGAGCGCTTAGATATTGGAATGGACTGCCGAGGGAGGTGGTGGATTCACCGTCCCTGGTGGTGTTTCAGGAAAGACTGGACGCGGCACTCAATGCCACGGTCTGGTTCACAGAGCGGTGCTCGGTCACGGGTCGGACTCAATGACCACAGAGGTCTCTTCAAACCTCAGTGATTCGGTGACTCCACGCGGCGCGTCCTCACCGCGCTCCCCGCAGCGCGCAACACGTGCCGTGGCGAGGCCACGTGGGCGAGGGCCCCGTGGGCGAGGCCCGTGGGCGAGGGCCCCGGGGCGAGGGCCCCGGGGGCGAGGCCCGTGGCGAGGCCCCCGTGGGCGCCGCCCGCACAGCCGCGCTGGGCCCGGGGGCTCCGCCGCCCGCGCGGCTGCGCGGACGGACAGCGGCCGGAGTCACAAAGAGACGGCTCGTCCCCAACCCGCGCAAGCCCGCTCCACTCCGCTGCAGCGCCGGCCGAGCCCCGCGGCCCCGCTCCGCGCGAGCCCCGCACTCTCGCCGTGGGCACGCTGCCGCACCGACCGCGCGGGGAACAGCCCCGCGAAGCCCCCGCCGCCCTCCGGCCCCGCCGCCTCTCACCCGAAGCCCTTGATGATGTTCGGTGAAGGACGCCCGGGTCGCTCGCCATTGAGGCACCCACTCGCCGGCGCTGCTGGCCCCCCGGACATGGCGGCTCCGCCCGCGCTCAGCCGCGCTGGCCGCCCGCGCCGCTCCTTCCTTTCCCGGCAGGACCCGCGCCGGGAAGCGCCATGGAGAGGGCGGTGGGCGCCGCAGGAAAGCGGAGGCGCGACTGGATCCGCGGGCAGCCGCCGCGCGGCTCCGGCACCTCGCCCGGCCGCGGGAGGACCGCGCCCACGCCCCGCGGGCCGTGTCGGGCGGCTGCCGGGGAGGGCGGAGGTGCGGGACCCGCGTACGCCGCGCGGGAAGCGGGGCCGGCCCCCGAGCGCGGCTTCATCCGGGGCACCGCGCGCGGGGCGCGGGCCCCATCCGGGTCCCGGCGATGTGTCGGGCCGCGGCGGGGCGGGGGCCGGTGGGGTAGTCGCGGAAGCTCCTCGGCGGCCCGCCCAGCGGGCAAAGCCTGCCCGCCCTGCGCGCGCCGGCCGCGCCCCGCCCGCCGCTCGCTGTCCCCGGCGCGTCCCACGGCCCGTTCCCCGCGAGCTCCGGCGCATCGGCCCCGCCCGTGGCCGCGGCCAAGCAGGCAAGTGGCGCGTCCCGGGGTGCGGGGGGAGCGGGGTGCGGGCTCCCCGTGCCGGCCCCGGGGGGCCCCAGGGATGGTGGCGGAATGTGGGGAAGCCAGGGGGGCACTCCCGGCGGCACCGGGGCGAGAGGAACCCCGCGGGGCGGCGCCGGGCGTGTCCCGCTTTTACGCAGCTCCCCCGTCACGTGTGTTTATCGCCTTTATAAAGACTGACAGCTGCGCTCCGGTATCGGCTTTAGGTGCTCCTACCTCGTAATTCTCTTCTGCGTAAGCTAAGCTGCCTTTGCCCCCCGGTCAGAGCATTTTTTTTTTTTTTAAGCAGGCGGATTCTTGCAAATGGTGCGGTAGAAACGTGTGAGTGGGTATGTGATTCGTGTACTCTGATATCTCCTGTGCTGCTATGGGACATGGCTCCGTTTGTGATTTGGGAAGTGTTCTCCTGGAGTTAAATTGACGTAGAAGTGCTTATTTTCAGAAGTATGGGGACTATGTTGTCCGAGCTGTGCTATAGCACAGGCCTGTTTTGTTACCACCATAATTTGGTCTGATGGTTTTAGTCTCTCTGCTCAGTGAATCAGAAGACAGTATTTATAATCTTCAGTTTAATTTCAAGGACTGAGTGGGAGGGTGCAGTTTCTTGTGGAACGAAGTATATATGGTTTTGAAATATTTGAAGACAATTTGAAGCGTTGTCTTTAAAAGTTGTCAGTGAGTTTTCTACATCTGACTTTTTCAAAGCTTAATTCCATCGGCTTTCAACAAAGTTTGGTTCATGATTGTTAACCTGGCAGTTAAACTTAAGAACTTAAGCTAGAATGTACAGTTCTGTTAATGGTTGTTCTTTATGTGTTTTTTTCATATATACCTGAAACTTGTGCTTTAAGACATTTTATTTCTTAGGAAGACTCATGGCTAATTGTGAAAGTCATAGAAATTAATAAAGGTCAATTTACAGAACTAAATCATGCTTTGGCACAGCAACATAAAGGTGTTGACTTAGCAATTGAGACGTAAGTGTAGACTGTTTCAGAGCAGTCAAAGCCATATTTTACTTAGTAATTCATATGATGATTGGAATATAGTGTTTTTCCTCTTCCCTTAATTACGGGGAGCAACCATGGAGTTTAGTTCAGCAATTTTTGTTGTAAAATACCTAGTCTGTGACTTCTAAGGCTTTTCACATATTTGCTTGTATCCCAGTAGCTCAAAAATTGAAAATGCTTATGGGGCCAGAGTATCATTGATAAATCCTCCATGAGTGTTTGAAATTCAGGTTTCCTGCTGTAGCTCAGCAGATGAAGAGTTGGGTTATGGTAGAACATAAGTTAAATGAGTATATGCATTTATCCATCTGTGAGAGTGAAGGTTGTCTGTTGTGCAGGTGTTAAAGGAGAAAGTAAGATTGAGGTCTGGGCAGAGGAGAGACACTGGTCTGAGGGAGGGAATAGCTTTGGGAACTTGTGAGATTAAAATGTAAAATAGGGTTAGAAATGGCCAACATGACTTGAATAGCTCAACTGAGAGTAAGTGCTTTTCAGGTAGTTCCTGGCTAAGTGTCAGTTTGATACTTTTAGTGTGACTGTTTAGTGGTGGTATAAATTGCAGATTTCAAAGGTAATTTTTAAAATAGATATTTATTTTAAAGAATTTACAGTTTGTGGTAGGATCCAAAATATTAGGTTGTGTTGAATCTCTTTTTAAAGTTCTGAGGCAGCAAGAAGCCATTTGAGACAAGTTTGTGTCCTAGATTTCATATCAGAAAGCATTAACAACTTTATTAAAGGTTTCAGAAGACTTACTGTGGGCATTTTTAATGGGGTAAGTGCTGCAGGGAATTCACTCTGGTGACATACTGTGTTCTATCTGAGAAGATAACTTTGAGAGCTGAGTGAACATGAAGCTCTACAAAAGGTGGAGGTTCTAACAGCATCTGGTTCTGGAGCTCGTAGTATATTTCTGAGAAGGCAAATTAAAGTGCTAAGTGTCAGAAAAACTAAGAGTTGCTTCAGAAAAGCAAGGAGTGTACATTTGCAGCTATCTTTTCTATTATGGGTTCGTGTCAGAAGCCTGTGGATGGAGGCACATAACTCTTTTTGACGCTGAGTCCATGAATAGCCTAGTCCATACAAAAGTAAATATAAAAATTGTACCTTATTAACATGCCTAAGTTAGGTTACTTACACAGTGTAATAGAGGAGTGCAGCAGGAGAATTTTTTTTGTCTGAGGGTTAGCTCTAAACTTCTTTAAAACAATGCAATTAAAATCATACAGCATATTTGCACGTAGCAATGGAGAAGTGAATTGTTTGCCTTTCAGGATGGTACCTTTAATGGAAATACGGATCTTGTGTCACAGTATTTTATAAAAAATCTAGATTTCAAATCAGATAAATATCATTTTTAAATTGAGAAATGGTATAATTTTTAGATTTGTTCCCATCCGCAGGGTGGTGATGACGATGGCAGCTAATTTGTATTAGTGACTAGAAAACTGAGTGTGTGAGGACTCGTGAGACTCTCCAAGTGAAAATTCAAATAAAGTGGACATATCAGAAGGAACCTGTGCACAAATTGATAAACACAGGAAAAAACTCTGAAATATTCCAAGTAGTGCTGATATTTCTTAATATAATCAGCCAAGTGAGACGTTTGATTTAACCAAAGACATGGTTCTTCCAGTTCATTTTAAGTCTTGACAATCCATAGGTGACTGAAAAGAGTTTTCTCATTTGTCTCATTTTAATGTAGTAGTATTTATTTTAGCAGGGGTATGAAAGATACAACAAGAAATTTTTCTCAATATTTCATGTACATGGAGATCTCATTATGCATCATGATCCTTTATGCTACTCATTCTTATCTTTCCTTCAAGATAATGGTGTTTTTCAGTATCCATGTACTGGAAATAAATGAATCTAGACATTAAAAGGTGCTGATATGGTATTCATGCGCTGAGAATACCACCCTTGTTATTTTCAGTGTATTTGCATGCCTCAGATGTCTGTGAAAAAGTCAGCTCAACCATGATTTGTATTTAAATAGGTTTGGCAGGAGACATGGTTAGAATATATAGTTTAATCACTAAGAAAAATAGTGATGCTCTGAATGATACAATGAAAGATATTTCTTAGATAATTTCTAACTGAAACCTGCTTTTTTAAACCAAGTGCCAGCATATGGCTTCTGTTTTTGTGATTTTAGGAGATTGTAGAATGTAATGGGAGCGCTGCTGGTTATCATTTGGTTCTGGAGGCAGATCAGCACAGATGTTGTACAGGAAAAACAGGAAAGGTGCATTTCTAGTCACTTACAGAGAAAGGGAAATTCTGTGTCAAAGAGCGAGGGAAGTTGTTTGTAAACAAAGTGCTTACCTAAACTGGGGGGGAAAACGTCTCTGTCTGTGTTAGTCACATTTATTTATTCTAGCTTATCCTGGTAAATGGATAATAAAAAAAAAGATAATAAAAAATAAAAACAAGTGCTTTTATTCATCTTCAGTATCGGCAGGAGCATGTCAAAAGTAGATATTTGCAATACTTTAGAATTGTTCAGTGGATTTCTTGGAAATGTCATTTGTGTGTTCTCAGACTTCAGTCTGTGTGTATTTTGAGATGTGTACAGTTTGATGGAGTGGATTATTGGTGCTGCTTTTTTTTTTAATAGGAGCTCTTGGTGCTATTTAATGTCTCTTTATTATTTGGCGAGAACTGAGACAACTAAATTTATTGTTGCACTATTAATGTTTTGGAGGTAGTGATGATGATGAATTTTTTTACCCTTGCCTTGCTGATTTGATTTCACCTGCATTTAATTAATTTTAAATGTCATGGCTTGAATATTACCATGCTGGATGTTCTCCAAGTAGGAGCAGTGATGTTGCCTGCAAATATTACAGCTGAACTCTCTTACAACTCAGGAGTGTATAAAGATCTGAAAGACTGAGAATTTTTTTGCTGTAAAGTGGTACAGAATTTTTTATGTCTCGAGTTTTCTTTCATCTCACTTGGAACAGCAGACTATTTGAGCCTGTAACAAAGATAATTCATTCTTGAGGTACTCAGTTGTTAAAAAGCTGTTGTCTAAGCCTCACAGAGACCCACCATATATAAACTCTCATGAAGTCTTCTGACTAAACAGTTTTTAATTATTTTAGTTCTATATTTTACCCTTATTTTTCTCCAGTTGGTCAGTATTAGCAATTCTTCAGCAAAATAGAGTAGGGTAAGATGTGAGTTTTGAGCTGTTTAGTCTGCAATCCAAAAATCTAGGTAAGAAAGTCATGTAATCTATTAGTGGCAAAAGGCTTTAACATCAGACATGTTTTTTGTGTGGTTTCTAAGCTTGTTCCAAAGAAGTAAGTTTGTCACCATTATAACTCAGAGATTTTTTTTTGTTGTTTGTTTTCCCCCAAAAATGTGTATTATTGCACACCGAGAGCGCACTCTGATTAATTTTATGAAGGAAACGTGTAGACCAGATACATTCGCTTTGCTAAAAAGCGATAAAAGAGTAGTCATCTTTTTTATAAAATTTATTATTCTTTCAGCAGACCCCTTGGAAGTCTAAACCATGGAGGATGAGGAGAGCGGAGTGCAGCCCCCGAGTGAGAAGCCGGCGCCCGGCTCCGAGGGCGGTGACCTGTGGAGTGTCACCGACACCAGCCGACTGCGGCGCTTCTTGTGCTTCGGCTCCGAGTGCGGCGCTTACCACGTCAAGGAGCAGAAGCTGGGCTTCGAAAATGCAGAAGCCTTGCTAAGACTGATCGAAGAGGGCAGGGGTTGTGAAGTTGTTGAAGAAATAAAAGCCTTTAGCCAAGAGGGCAGAGCAGCAAAGCAGGAGCCCCTGCTTTTTGCCCTTGCGGTTTGCTCGCAGTGCTCTGATGTGAAAACGAAGCAAGTGGCGTTTAAGGCTGTCCCCGAGGTGTGTTGCATACCAACCCATCTCTTTACTTTCATCCAGTTTAAAAAAGATCTGAAGGAGGGCATGAAATGTGGCATGTGGGGCCGTGCACTGAGGAAAGCTGTTGCAGATTGGTACAATGGAAAGAATGGCATGGCTCTTGCTTTAGCAGTTACAAAATATAAGCAAAGAAGTGGTTGGTCTCATAAAGATCTTCTGAGGTTGTCCCACCTAAAACCTGCCAGTGAAGGTAATAAATTTTTATTTACCTGAAAATACTGTGTTTTAAACCTTTTATATTTATTGTGGAACTATTTTGGAAACCCAAGTACCATTGTAGATGAATTCTTAGGGAGGGTATCTTGTAAATTGCGTAGTAAAAATGTGAGACTTTGTATCAGAAAATTGACCTGTTTGTCTTCAAGATAAACAGTTTGTTCTTTTTCTTCCGTATGTCAAGAGAAGATAAAATAACACAATTTCCTCATTTTGTTCTTATTTCCTTACAAATGATGAAATAACACTTTTTTGTTATTTGTTAAGATCTGTTGGTTTCAAATCATAGAATCATAGAATGGTTTGGGTTGGAAGGGACCTTAAAGATCATCTTGTTCCAAGCCCCTGCCAGGGACAGGGACACCTTCCACTAGACTGTGTTGCTCAGAGCTCCATCCAGCCTGGCCTTGAACACTTCTAGGGATGGGGCATCTTCAACTTCTCTGGGCAACTTAGCAAAGATATTAGGCTTCTTAGTTCTAAGGAGATTAATACAGTAATTATAAGTACTGCTCTAAATTGTATGTCTGACCTTTTTAATAGGTGTTTAGCAGGTCTGAGATTGAAACCTGCTGACTCATTAGCGTGAGAGTGATAAATGCCAGTATACAGATGGTAATCCTGCTGGGAAAAATGTTTTCTTTTTTCAACAGGAATTGCTATAGTCACTAAATATATTACCAAGGGGTGGAAAGATGTCCAAGAAGCTTATAAAGAGAAAGCAGTTTCTATTGAGACTGAAAAACTCTTAAAGTATCTGGAGGCTGTGGAGAAAGTAAAACGCACAAAAGATGAATTGGAAGTTATTCATTTGATAGAGGAATATGGTCTAGTTAGAGAGCATCTCCTGACAAACCACCTGAAATCTAAAGAGGTAGGTAAACTTCATTAGCTTTGAATTCTCTTTAGGGTAATGCTTTTTAGAGTCCTAAGTCTAGATTTCTGTAAAAAGTAGCCGTTATGCTGTTCTTCAAGTTGTTTGCCCAAAGAGCTGATTTAAAGTAATTAAGTTCAATGTATAATTTGTACATTTATTTTAAAATATGCTTATTCAATGTACAGATTTCAGTTCTTGTAGTTTGGGAATCTCGTCTTTCTGTTTTTTCACTTCTCTTTCTTTGACCATAGGTTTGGAAGGCACTGCTGAAGGAAATGCCCATTTCTGTATTGTTGAGAAATTTAGGAAAGCTGACAGCAAATTCAGTGCTGGAACCACGAGGTTCAGAAGTGGCAATAGTATGTGAAAAACTGAGAAATGAGAAACTGCTAAAAAAGGTAAGAACTTTTTCATAATCGATGCCAGCCCTTGTGGGTTTTAATCTCTTCCTTTGCTGTATTTCTTCAGCCAACTTCTTTACAAAATAAAACTGATGTTCTTTGGAGGAACTGTGTAGTTTATTCTAAAATGAGGGCTGTGGCAAGCTTTAGCTCTGGGGTTCATGTGTTCCTTCTGAGTCTTGTAATTTAGAATCAGCAATGCAAGCTTAAAAAGGGAGTGAAGTCACTTGTATAAGATCCTAGAAAGCGAATGAAGAAACTAGCATAGCAGTTGAGGGGAAAAGGAGATTTTCTCCTTTCAGATTGCTTTACTATCCATCAAAGAGGTAAGAAAATAAGAGGGAAAAGAGGATTCCCCAAAGGGAGAAGAAAATATCCAGGAATGTAACGGAAGATAGAAAGGACAAGTGCCTTTACCAACAGTTTTGTGAATTGGGAAGATTAAAATAAGGACCCTTAAATTATTCAAGACTATTCAAAGCTAATTTGAGCACAACAACTTCAGTCCCTTTTTTCCCGTCCCACTGCTCTTCCCTTTCTCTGGTTCCTTCTTTAATCAGGCATAGGCACTGGAGAAGGGAGAGCAAAGATGGTGGTGCAGTACCTTGATGGAAGAAAGGTGGTGGACAGGTGTTCAGATTTGCTGAGGTTCGCTGCTGGCAGTGATCAGTGACTGAAACTCCCCTTGAGAAAAAAAATAACAAAATGTTGATAACTCAGTAAAGCAAAGATGTGGCTTAGCATGAAACAAATGATATGGTTTATGTATGGAAAGCAAAAAAAGAAAAATGTTTGGAATGTTTTATAGCAAGAGGAAAATGAATGCTGTATTCTGAAAATAGTTTCTTTGTCCAGTGTTATTGTATTGGATATAAAACTAGTTTTAAGTTTGTTCTTTTTCTAGCTCAGCTCCTTTCCCCTCAGCAGGACAGGGACTTTCTCTTAGTGTAAACCTGTGATGGACAATCATAAAGCTGTGAAGTTTTACCAAAATTCTGGTGATGGCTTAATATTTGGTGTTGATTGGAGGATTCTGGAAAGGTGATGAGGTCCGTCACCAGTGACTGAGGAGTATCAGTTCATACAACAGCTGTGGAAAGGCTGCATGAACTCCTGAAATTTAGCGAATTTAAAGTAACAGTGTACTGAGCCAGAGATTTTTGTAGGAGAACTGTATTTTCTTGTTCAGTTTGTTATTACTTTGTTGGTTTTTTTTTTAAAGGAGGTCAAATTTTCAAGAAGCTCAGTTTTTATTTCTTTTGCCTGTAGGGTAAAATACATCCATTGCATATTTTGGTTGCATTAGAAACATATAAAGCTGGACATGGAAGCAGAGGGAAGCTTTGGTGGCGTCCTGATGAAGACATTTTAGAAGCTTTAGATGCCTCATTTTACAGAGCTTTCAAGGTAATACAGTTCTTCAGTTTGTTAAGCCTTTTTAAAGGTTCTATGTTTTCTGAAAGCTTATCACGAAAAGTTTGTGGGGTGGGTAACAGTGCTAAAACTTTGGTGACAATATTAATTATGTGTATCTATCTTCTTTTTTTCTCTTTTTTCCTTTTAGACACTTGAACCAACAGGAAAACGCTTCTTACTTGCAGTTGATGTCAGTGCATCGATGACACAAAAGGTTTTGGGCAGTGTGCTCAATGCGAGCACCGTTGCAGCAACGATGTGTATGGTGAGGCATTGCATTTCTTCTGTTTGTAACTGGTCTTTTGATACAAAGGTGCTCTAAAGCTGGTTAGAAATCAGGAGGAAACTTATATATAATATTTTTTTGGGTATGGAAGACGTGACCTTGTGCCTTACTGGTAGATCAGTTCCTTAAAGTTCCTGGTAACCATATTAAGAAAGATCAGTTTCAAGAAGTTGGTTTCAAGGATAAACCAAAGTGGTCAGGGCAGCTTTTTCACTTAGCTGAAAATATATTTTAATTTTTTTTCAGAGGCACTTATGGAATAATACAGATTGGATTAAGAAATTTTAGAATAAATCCTGTGTACATTTGAGTTATCCGTGTGGCCTTTATTCACAGTCACTTTCCCCTCAATTTGGTGTTGCAAAGCTGCTGTGTTGCATTATATTCTTGTATTACAGAGGAGTTGAACTTTTGTTAGTGTTTAAAAACACTCAATATTTTAAGTCAGAGGGGAGAGAAGAAATATAGAAGTATCTTTAGTTGTAGTAATTAGAGCAGTTCTTGAGCTCTGATTTTGGCAGTGCTTATTTACAGTAAAATATTACAGAATATTTAAAGTGTAGAGTGAACTGTTGGTGCACGTGAGGACCCTGGTGTCTTAAATGCAAGAGCATGTCATGCTGTGTGTTTGGTAGGGAGTGGCTCAATCCAGACATTAAAAATTCAGAGTAATATAACTGAATTATTTTTGTCTTCCTCTTTCTCAGGTTGTAGCACGTACTGAGAAGGATTCCCACATTGCTGCCTTTTCACATGAAATGGTCCCATGTCCAGTGATGGCTGATATGACGTTACCTCAAGTTTTAGTGAAAATGTATGAAGTATGTAAAAACAAACAAACAAACAAAGCCTCAGCAGTTACATTGTATTTTCTTTGTAATCAGTTTTATTATTTTGTTTAATGTGTATCTCTGTAGCAAAACATTGGATTTTTTGGTCCCTTTTATTTAGAGAAAGTCAAAAAAATGTCAATATTTCAGATATTAAACATTGCAATTTAGAATGGCAGTGCTAGGTCACAATGAGTTGAAAAGAATGTTAAAAAAAACCCCAACTCAACTAAAAAAAAAACCTGGACAAAACTAAGATGAAATGACTACGTTTAACAAAAAAACCTCTGTGTGATAAAGCATGAAGTTTACATAAAAGGTAATTTTTCCATGGTTTACTAATTTCAGTATTAATGTGTTCCATATATATTTATATTTTTCCCTTAAGATTCCAGTGGGTACCACTGATTGTTCCCTTCCAATGATATGGGCTCAGAAAACTCAGAGGGCTGTTGATGTCTTCATTGTATTTACTGATAATGAGACCTTTGCTGGAAATACTCCTCCTGCAGCAGCCCTTAGAGAGTACCGAGAGGTAAATATGCTTCTGACTGTTTATGATTAGTGAATGCAGTACAAAATAAATACCAGCTCTAAAGATGTTTTAGGGACTGAAGTAGTTGTGGCTTTGTTTCAGTAAATAATTATATATTGTTAAAAACTGCTCAGTTCTGCAGTTAGGTAGAATTAGTGGACACAGGGCACTAATTGTGCACATTTAAAACCACAGAATTACTATAAGGATTTGTAATTAGCCTACCCTGCTTGGGGTATTGCAATATCCATGAAACTTTGTTTGCTATTCAGGGAGTATATGAATTTTTGCATTCTCTATATAATTGATTGAATACATTTTTTAATAGTTCTTACAGAATGAAATTTGGCTCACAGAATTAAATTTACCGTTGGTGTCTGCAGTAGATACCAAAAAGTTTAAATAAAGTAATGAAGATAAGCCTATAGGAAGGTGTCAGTAGGGTGAGGTGGCACTATTTTCTGAAGAAAGCCCATTATGTTGTAAAGAGACTATTCTAAGCTTAATAATTTTAAAATAGAACAAAGAAAAATAAACCTTTCCAAGCACATTGCTATTAGAAACTCAGAAAGCAATCTTTTAAAGAAACTATTTTTTAAACTACAAAAAGTACTTCTGGTAAGCATGTGTGTGTGGACTGTGTTTTAGTTTTCTTAGTTGAAATTAGCTCCCATTCCTAAATTTGTTCTGTAAAGAAAGAGTTCCTGCACTCTGGCCTTCATGCCACTTGCTTGCTTTACCTTAGAGATTACTTACCTGCAAATTCAGTTTATTTAGGAGAATTGTCCAGACCACAGTTGTTGTATTTATTCAAGCAACATTTGGAAATCCTTGCCTTAGACAAAAACGCACTCTCTGAGTCTGTTAGGTGACTTCATAATTATTATTGAGTTGTCTCTAAGAATGAACTGCATAATAGCAAATGCAGTGTTTGCATTTGAAATAATGTACAAATTGTAGTATTGCAGGAAATTTTTGCTAATATACCTCATTGCAATTATTTCCATTTATTTAAATATGTCTGCTACAGGTTAAACACAATGTTAGCAGGCAGTCTTCAGCTCTGACTGTGGCATATCTCGTTTCTATCAGTATGGCTATTCAGACAGTGGTTTATGCAAGCAAGATTTGACCCTCTGGCATGTTTAAGTTACTGTATATATATGTTCTGCCATGTTTTACTCTGTATGTGTTTTCTGACTTTTTTTTTTTCTGTCCTTCCTCTAGAAAATGGGTATTCCTGCTAAACTGATTGTTTGTGGAATGACCTCAAATGGTTTTACAGTGGCAGATCCAGATGACAGAGGCATGTTGGATATATGTGGCTTTGATACAGGAGCTTTGGAGGTTATTCGAAACTTCATTTTGGATTTGATTTAATTTTTCTAGGCATTTGCTCTTCCCAGTGGGTCCATTGCTGGCAACAGACTTCACCCTGGGAACTCCCAGGCAAATATACTTTATTAGAATATGGCATATTATATACATATCAGAATGTTACGTGAGGTGGTGGCAGTTCAAGCATCTCTGACTAGAGCTTCTCACTAAGGTGTTTGTAAGGTTGAACATAACTATGGTCTCATGCAAATCCTAACTAATTAAGAAAAACTCAGCACTTGCATCTCTAGTGTCAAAATAACTGTCAGTAGCCAGTGATCCCTCTGCTACTGGAGGTGGCACCACATGTCACCCCTGTCACGCCTGGGCTTGGTGCCACACAGGAACACCCTGCGCAGCTCGGACACTCCTGGTTGTGCCCGTCAGTTGAATCAGGTTGCCCTTCAGAACCCTGCAGCACAGCTGGCAACCCTTCTCCACACCCTTTAAGAAAGGCACCTCGACTCCTGAACCACCTTCCTTGTCTCCAGCATGCTTATTTTCCCAAGGCAGTTTAGTTTTTTTTTCCCGTCCATGCACTCGAGACTTTTCTTGGACTTATTCCTGGATCAGTCTAGGCACCACGGAGCTGGAGTTTCCCAGAGCATCATCCCTTGAGTGATACCCACAGTAACTGTGTGCTCAGAGTCCTGTGGCCCATCAAAAACCAGTCTGTATCTGTTCCAGAGGGTAAACAGGACCCCCTGTCATGACCAGATAACAGCAAGGGCACAATGTGCTGTACAAACCCTTGGTCCACTCAGCTTCAGCAAGGTCTGCCTGGCCAGCCTGGCCTGCCCCACATGCATCACCCCGTCCCTGTTGTCCTCCAGTTCCACAGCATCCACTGACTTGAAGAGAGGGATAGTTTTGCCTGGGCCTATGGAAGATGCCACCACAGCAAACATTTCCATGGCATCGTGCCAGACCCTGCTCTTGCTGTCCACCAGTGCTGGAGTCAGCCCAAATGCCAGCTTGGCCAAGTCCAGCTCCCCAGTAGGGTAAGTGAAGAAGGCCATGATGATGACCACGTCCTCTTGGACTCTGGAGTTGTTGAGCTGCAGGTACTCTCACTGCAGCAGCAGGCCCAGCTCCTGCTGAGAATGCGCTGCTTTCCTCAGCCACAAGAGCAGGGGCTTGTACTCCTGCTGGATGGCCAGCTTCTTGTCCCCCCAGGACTTCACCAACAGCAGAGATGAGTGGTGCCAGGAAGGCCTGGACCTGGTCACCCAGTGCCAGCAGATGGATCACCTTCAGTGCCCTGAGCACCACTTGGAGTAGTTGAGGAGTGTGTTAAGGAAGCTGATGAGCCCCAGGAAGCCAAGGGCAGGGATAGAGGTTGCTGCTGCCTGGCTGGCACCTCGAACCACCCTCTTCAGCTCCTCCACAGCTTGAGTGCAGTTCTTATTGTCCTCCTGGTCCAGTAGGTGAGCCTGCAGCTCCTGGGTCAAAAATCTGGACTTCAGGATGGGCTGGATGGGAGGCAGTGGTGCTGTGTCCTTACCCACCTGCAGACTCCTCCAGCTCCAGCCTAGGAGCAGAATGAAGTCCCCATAATCCAAGAGGAAGCAGTGACCTGGTGCTCCACTTAAACAGAAACAACTCTATGGGACCGGATGCAATCCATCCAAGGGTACTGAGAGAGCTGGCAGACGAGCTGGCCAAGCCACTCTCCATCATTTTTCATTAGTCCTGGCTCACCAGGGAGATCCCAGATGACTGGAGGTTGGTCAATGTGACATCCAGGAAACTACAGGTCTGTCAGCCTGACCTTGGTGCCGGGAAGGTTACTGAACAGATCGTCTTGATCACACAGCACATGCAGGACAACCAGGGGAGCAGGCCCAGCCAGCAGGGGTTTATGAAAGGCAGGTCCTGCTCCACCAGCCTGATGATCTTCTGTGACATAGTGACCTGCAGAGTGGATGAGGGAAAGGCTGGAGATACGTCTGCCTGGACTGTAGGAAAGCATTTGACGCTGTTTCCCACAGCATTCTCCTGGAGAAGCTGACAGCCCATGGCTTGGATGGGTGCACTGTTCAGTGAATAGAGAACTGCTGATGGCCGGGCCCAGAGAGTGGTGGTGAAGGGAGTTGCCTCCAGCTGGTGGCTGATCACCAGTGATGTCCCCCAGGGGTCAGCAGGGGGGCCAGTCCTGTTTAACATCTTATTGATCTGGATGAGAGGATCATTTACCTATGACCTGAGGTTGGGCAGCAGGAGGGTTGATGGCCTGGAGGAGAGGAAGGTGCTGCAGGGGGATATGGGCAGCCTGGGTCCATGGGCCCAGGACTATTGGATGAAGTTCAACAAGGCCAAGTGCTGGGTCCTGCACTTGAGTCACAACCACCCCGTGCAGCACTCCAGGCTTGGGGAAGAGTGGCTGGAAAGCTGCCTGGTGGGAAAGGATCTGACCTGTATCAGCAATAGTGGGGCCAGCAGGACCAGGACAATGATTGTCCCTCTGGACTCGGCACTGGTGAGGCCACACCTCAAATCCTGTGTCTAGTCAAGCATTGGAACAAGCTGTCCAGGGAAGTGGTGGAATCATCATCTCTGGAAGTGGTCAAAAAACTCGTGGATGTGGTGCTTAGGGGCGTGGCTGAGTGGTAGATGTGGCAGTGTTAGGTTAAAGGTTGGACTCAATGAACTTAGAAGTCATTTCCAACCATAATGATCCTGTGATTCTTTGTTACCTTTTTGTGAAGGGAAAACAAGAAAAGCGGATGAGAAATCTCTTTTCTCTTTTTTCCTGTTGCACACGATTTAAAATAACAGTGGGAAGTTTGCTAAAAGTGGCTACAGGGTATACATAATTTAATTTCACTTATAATAGGTTATAAATATGGAGAGATTTTTAATTTCCCCCTCCCCTGTTGCTGTGGAATGCTTGTTTGCGAGAATAAATTGACCAATTACTTTTAGAATGGGGCTGGAAAAAAATGGATTTAGTATTTTTAATAATGTCAGTTTAACAGCAACTTCACTGAGAGGGACTTTTCTTTGGGCTTTTTTAAATCTTTGTATTTTAAGCATTACTAAGGTTCAATGGTTTCCATGGTTACAGTTAAAACCTACTAAACCTAAAAGTATTTTCTGGTACATATTGAGACCATGTGACTGTGATACAGGATAAAAGTTATCCAGGGAAATTTTATACTCATAAAACTGAAAGTGGAAGAGCTCATGCCAGTCTTTTTCTCTGTAGATCATCATCTGAGTTTTCTGGAGTAAATATCTCTTTAGATAAATTGAGGGGCAGTTTCTGCACCATACAGTTTCAGAAGCACTATTTTAGAATTAATACGCTTTACAGGAAGTTCTAAAGACTGTTTATAGTAGAAAAAGACCTTGGAAATGACTGGGATGCCACATTCAGTCCATGTTACAACTTCAGGAAGCATAAGCACACTTTCAGCAAGAGAGATCAACAAGTGCATGTGTCTTGGCCTGCTCTCCAAAGCTGAGTGGGAACAACCAGAAACCATAAGCTACTTTGTTTTTTTTCCAAAAGAATGTATTCAGTAATACAGAAACAATCCTCCTAACAGGAGAGTATTTCATTTTTAAAAATATTTTTGTAGATTAACGCTACTTCTGATTTCATGAATTAATTCAAGCTAACATATTTCAAAACTACCTCCAGTTTATAGTGACCAATTCTTAAAAACTTTTATGAACTGTACAGTTGCATCTTTCATGTTCACAAAATCTTGTTTAGGAAGTGATTGAAACTGGATTCTTTTTTTTATTTTTTATTTTTAGTCTTATAGTAAGACTGTGAGTAAACAAGGAGAAAGCTAGTGAGTATCTTACCACTTTGGAACAGGGATTGATAGCAATTCATGTGTATATGTATTTAATTCTGTGTGTGTTTTATATGTGTCAGTATGGGGGGAAGTTAAAAGATCTCTTTAGTAGATCAGTCTTAAAAGATTAGAAAGGTTTTTTTAGTGATGCTTTTACAACTTCCTCTAAAACATATGTGTGTCAGCCTCTTTTATGCTAATGATGGCTGTTTTAAACAGTGAATTTGATGTTAATTTGAAAATAATTATGATGTATAAAAATAACGCATTTACCCGTTGTGGTAAATAACATGTAAGACCATATTTTTCTGCCTAAAACCTAAGCTTTTAAATGTAAATTCATATTATACTTTTGATACTTGTAACACTTTTCTTTTTGCCTCATACATATTAATTACAAATCCAGAGCTCGCATTCTGTAGTGCGGGTATCTCTTTTGGTGCTAAAACAGGATGTTACATGTTACTGAAGGTATTCTGCTACTTACTTACACTCTCCTTTAATAAATAAACCAAACCAGTGAGGGAAGCCTTTTCTGACATTAAAACCAGGGCTTAAAGAACTGATGGTAGGAGTGTTACCTTTCAGTGAACATTAATGTAGTTACTTGTGAATTATCACTGCTCTTACAGTATAGCTCTGATAGAAAGCTTGGAGAATACAGGACTGCCACCAGCTCCTCAGGTGACATCAAGGAAAAAAAAACGTGTTCCTACAAAAGCTGAGACATAGCACTTTGAGTTTGAAAAAGAAAACCAGCCATTTCATGTGAAAAATTGCATATCGTTCTTAGCATCTAAACAAAACACCATATCAATGTGGGGAGTAAACTCATTTGCTCAATACATGTTAATAATTATTTCAAGTAAATGCACTGATGTTTTGGGGTTGGTTTTGGTAGTAATGTGTTTTAAATTACGCAGTAGTCAAACATCTGATTAGGTGTTTCCTCTAAGCTAGAGATGTTGAAAATAACTGATGTACTTTTGCAAGTACTTTTTCTTACTTGGAGTAGTATTTGTGAAGTCATAGGAAATATTTTGGACTAAATATAAAATGAAAACTTAAACAGGTGTTTCAAGTAATTTTTAAGTAAACTTACTGCAAATAAAAGGTTAGAATAGTTACTAACAGATTGAATGAACGGTTATAGTGGTGTTGCATCTTTGAAAGCAGTCCAGTTTAAAATACTTGAACTAGAGTGTGTAAGTAAAGGTGAACTTTTCAGTAGAACTGATAGAAATTGTAGCTCCCTGTATTTATTGCCACTGGATAGCTCTGACCCATAATAAAAGATAGTCATCCATGCTAGGGTACATAATACACTCCTAAACATTTATAGTGTCTCTGTACAAAAAAATCTTGCTAGAAATAGAATGTTCTAAGTGGTTTGGTTACACAGTGTAAAACTAGCACTGGTGAGACCACATTGTCATCTGCTCCTCCCTTAAGATTTACACAGAGAGGGGAAAATGAAGTAAATGCTGACAGCTGAAACTTCATAGTGTGACCTTTGTTCCTATGATTTTCTTTTTGGGTTTGTTATTATCTTCCAGGAAGGGGCATAGAATAACAATGCTGTGTATTCCTTTTCCCTAGATCTTTGTCTTTCCTGGATCTTTATCTGCCCATACCCTGAATTTTAGAGGACAGCATGACTCATTTGCCATAACATAAATGCACTGACTTTAGTGTTCAGTTATTAAACTGGTAATTTCCAAACCAATATCTAGACATGTAAAGAAGCAATAATTACTGTAATGCTTCAAAAATAATAGAAAAAAGTGAACTAAGACAGAGTTGCTAAGCTGAAGCATTAGTTCAGTGTACGATAAATGACCTACCTTTTCACCAAAGAGGAGGCAGGGACTCTTTGAAATTAATAGTGGTGTTTGCATTGGAGGAACACTTTGGCTAACAAAGCAGAAATGGGGCTGTAATTGTGCAATGCAGTTTATCAGTAAAAATTGAACAGGGAGAAGTTTAAAGCTAGTTAATTTTATTCAAAATATTGATTAAAATAAGTCTAAATGCAGAGTGCAACAGCAGAGTGGATGAACACAGGTTTCCTGATATCTGACAGAACTGAGAGGTTTCGCTTTGGCTGCCATTTCACTGTGACCCTCTTAACAATTCTGCAGTATTAAACAATGAGGCAGTCTAAGGCTGTAATGTTCAGGCATTTTAAGAAAGAAAAAAAGGTTCTAATGGTTGGAAGCACAACAGAGGTAAAACATTCTTCTGTAATGAAGGGCTGTAAGGAACAAACATCAAAGGCCAAGGTTCTTCATGGAAGGGACACAATCAAGAATGTGGAGAGGGCCAAGAAATAGAATTTCGTGTCAGGAATTTTAGACCTGGAGCAAGGAGTAGGAGCGTTTGGGATGCTTGTAGAATGAGGTTACAGGCAAAATATGGGGTCTTTACCTACATTCCTCTGTGTTTAAAAAAAAAGAAAAGTCTAAAAGTAGGTGTAGCTCTGAAGTCAGAAGGGCTAGTCTAAATGCCCACTGTGTGAAGGCTACTAATAACTGGCCCTAAAATACCTTGCTGCTTAAAACCACTGTTAAACCTCTTTATTAAACATAAATCATAAGGGGGGGTTGTGTTGTTCTTTTGCATTGTTGTTGTTTAACTGGTGCCCATAAATGGTTATGGCTTTAAAAGGCTATTCAACAAAATACGTATTCTTGGCTTAAAGAAACACCAGCAGTTTTGGAAGTGTATTTTAATAATGGCTCTGTCTGTAAGAACCCTATGAAAATATTTTTGTGCATTGCAAAAAATGCTGTGCTGCTGAACCATGTACCTGACTCACAGCTACTGTAACAGAAGCTTTAGTTTTGATTCCATTTGGGTTTTTTCTTCTATTACCTTTTTGCTTTACCCTTCCTTTTTTCTGTTAACGTTGATTTTTTTCTGCTTTCCCTTCTCTTCGTCACCTCAGGCCTATACTTGAATCTTTTTTTCACAAGCTCTCATCCATTCCTTTTTTTTATTTTTGCCTCTGTTCTGCCTTTTTGCTGTCATTGAGCGCTTAGCTACTTACACCGGAACTGATGTCATAGTATTTATTTTAATTTTTTTAAGAATGGATAAACTTTTTTCTTTAATTATGTAAATCTTTTTCGAAACATTCGATTTGCTGTATGTATCAGATTTTTGGCAAAACTTTGTGTAAAAATCAGTGACAAAAGTATACTTTGTTTATTTACAAAAATCCAACACCTGCCTGTGAATGACTTTATTTTTATAAAGTAACCTCTTACAATTGGCTTTTCAAATTTTTTTCTAGAATTAGCTCAGTGGTTTGAAACTTTTTATTCCATTAAATATTATCAAGCTGCTGTCATGGGCAGAATTAGGCAAACATTTAAATTAATATTCTGGATAAATGAGCAGCTTCTTAGCAGTATTGACCAGAGGAAGTCTTTAAAGAATAGGCTGTAGAAATAAACCTCAGCAAAGAATCATTTACTTGTGCTTTTAATCCTTACTTTCTCTGACACTTGATCAGTTTATGGGTTTATTTTGCTGTCTGCAGTGGTTTGCAGTGCAGATATGCTGTAAGCAAGCTGGTTTAATGACTTTCTTGCTGGAATGGTAGAGATTTCATCTCACCATGACACAGTATTGTGTACAAATTGCTGAGTAAGAGTTTGGGGGGGGTGAAGGTAATACACTAACTAGGACAGTATATTGTGTATGTGCTGCTCTGAGAGATAACATGTAAGATTAGCTGATTTCGGCAGAAGGTATGGTGTCTTTAAATATGTGTGCTTACATATTTGGATTTATAATTTTGATACTTAAAGCGTGGTTTCTTTAGGTGTTTCTGCATTTTGACTTTTAAGTTCAAAAATATATATATATATTTGCATATATATGAGGTATGTGGAGAACTTTTGCAAATGCTTCATTAACGAATAATGAATATAAATAGTTGTTTCCCTAATGTTAACCAGCTTCTTAAGAGTTAAGCACAACTAGTTACAAATAAAATGTCTTTTCATTCTCCTATAAAAGTGCAGTTCTACTCTTTAAAAAGAATTCTGTATAAAAAAGCAACAGATGGGCACATTCACAGATCTGTCTGCTTAGTTAAAAAACTCAGTGTTTGTTTCCAGTTTCTCAGACTTAGAAGCATGGGATTTAGGCTGGATGAGCAGGTATCCATATCTTTTAGTGGATACATTTTAATATTCAGATCCCAGGGTAAGCATATTTTAAGATAAACAGCTTTGTCCTGGAGACAGTGCTGGGCACAAAATTATGGAAATTTTTAATTACTGTTCTTGAGTCTCTTAATTTGTTTGTTGTTTGGTTGTTTTTTTTTTTTATTATTTCCTAGAGTAGAACCACACTTTAACTGCCATATCATGTTTAAATAACTTAAACATAACATGGCTTTGTGCCATCCAATAATGAAGGCACTGTCTTGCTGCTACTTTCTGTGAAATTATACACAATTAATGAAAAACTATTTGGATGGGGAGCCTTAATATGGTTAAAAAGAAACATGATTAACCCTTTGGGTGCCTTAAAACATATCTCCTTTGATAGACGGGCACTCACTTGGATCTGCAGGCATACAGCACGTTTTCTCCAGCTGGATTAGATTATTGCCTTAAGTGACAGTGCCCTGGGATTTCCGAAGCTTGGAACTCAAAGGGTTATTTTAGACTACTGTTTGAAAAACAAGTCCCTAAACAGGGAACAAAATGAAAAGGTCTTTGAAAAATTCCTTTGTGTACTATTGTTATTATTTTTACATGATGGGTTTATCAGCTTTCAGGGGCAAAATTATTGCTAAACCTCTGAAAACACTTAGCTGGCCGAAGAATTCTACACAGAGAAAAAGAGTACTTGGTATTCTTTTACCACTGTATGTGCAAAATAAATTGCTTTATTAAGTATGAATTCAGGAAGAGATGCACATTTGTGTGTTTATCTTGATGACTGTGCAAAATACAGTAAATGGCAATAAAAATATAACGAAGCCAGTGTGTTTGATTAGCTTATTACACATTAAAGATGCACAGTGCAGACAACTCTATTCTGAAGACTTTCTATAAATGATGCAGTTTCAAACCTGCATCACAAAAATAAAGCTGTCAAATTTAAATTAAATTACACTCTTATAATCCTAGCTACCTGAAGATAAATTTGATGCTTTTTTCCCTTGAGGGGGAAAAAAGTAGTTTAGGTACATGCAGTGTTGAAAGCAATGGAAATAACAGGAGTAATTCACAAAAACTGAGTAAAAATTAATTGACTAATGTTTTTATTCTAATGTGTGCACCTTTAGTTGTGTAATGGTCCCTTTTACTGAAGAATGGGATAGAATTTTCTACTTGCATATGGACTTCCTTGAAATAACCAAGAGTCTTGGCATTGCCTGTTCTGGCTTTGGATGTACATTGTACTGAAACTATTGAATTTTAGTAATTTCTTTTAGACATTTAACTGAAAGTTAAAATGGCTAGTAAACTGCATTCTGATTGTAGAATTTAAGTACTAAATAAACTCTATGCATATTAGACCCATTTGACTTAGTCTTTTTTTTTTTTATATTGTTGGATTATTGTACCCTAGTTTGTAGCTGCAGTTTAGTGTCAGTGAGCTGTCTGGCTCCCCTAGGAGAATTCCTGAATAGCACTGTACAGACTGATACTTTGTAGAGCAGAGATGAAAGCCATTACTTCCCCTCTAAAGCTGCCAGACTCTTTATTCCCTTTTCTGTTCAAGTGGATATAGTTTGGGAGCTCGGTGATCAGGCACTGAAATGTGAGAGGCAGACACACACCAGAATTTGTTTGGCTTCATACTTCATTACAATTTGACAGAGAAGAGTTGAATATAAAGGCACCATTAAATTAAACTGACCATTTATTGAAACAAAGCTAGAAAGCAAACTAACGTGCAGCAAAAAAATACCCATTATTCTTGTACAGTTTAGACTTCCCTGAAGCAGGATGTAAGAGCCATGAAATGACATCACTGTCTCACATGTAGAGTCCTGAGTTACATAATGATTTTTAATGACCATTTTGATTATGATAAAGCTTAAGCAAGGACACCAGTTAATTTGCTACGTCCATAAAGTCTGTCAGAGAATGATTTGTGATTCAGAAAACCATGGTTTGAAGTTGTTGAGTGCAGCTCATGCTGTGTATCTTTGTGATCTTCTGCATTCATCTGAAATTCTGTTTATACAAAGGAAGATGAAGCTAAGCTGGGTGGCTGCTCAGGAATTTGCTTTTATTTGACACTGATGAACTAAAGGAAGCAGTTTGCCTTCATCATGAAGCCTTTGAGTATCTGTTGCACCTCCAACACAAGTCCCATTGATAAACACTCTTGGAACCTGTCAAGAAAACAAAAATTGCATTAGTTATTTCTTGGAAAAAAAAGATAAAAGTCTTAAGTAAGCCCACATGGACTCTAATACACACAATAGTTGTGTTCTTCTAGATGTATGTGTAATATTAGTGTACAACTCATACGTTTCCATAATATTTACAGAGATGGGAAGCTTTGAGTGCCCCTCAGAAGTGGGATGAAGTCACTGTGTGGGAGTTTGTAATAACTGAGTCAAGTGAGACTGTAGAAAATAAAGAAAATACAAGGCAATTGTTTAACACAATGGATTAAATATACAAATGAAAAATAGATACTTCGGTTATTTCAGTGACAGTATGGAAAAGATAACTGAGGGATAGCCAGGGAGGCTCTAAAGGAAAAGAGGGTACAGAACCCTTCTGCAGTACCTTGTCTTTAATTTGGGAGCTTGTATCCCCAGTTACTTGTCTCAAAAAGATGAAGAACTTGATATGGACATACCCCAAGGGGCACATGTGTATCCCAAGTTCTTACTTTGCTTGTTATGTGTAGGAGAAGATACTCACTGTTCTGCCACCCGTCATCTGCTCAAGAATGTCCTGGAACAGGCTTCCATTCGTATTTGTGTCCAGTTCCACAGCTGTGTAATTCACATTCAAACCCTCAAAAAGCTGTTTTGCCATTTTGCAGTATGGGCATGTTGTTTTAGAGAAAATCACCACACAGTTGTCTGAAATAATGTTCTGTATGTTCAAAAGAAAGTTTAAGTCAGTGAGGTCTCAGTCAGTGAGCTTTATGCCAGTACATTTCCAACAATATTGAACAGTCATGAAAGCCAATACAGAAGTCAAAACGCTGGTATTATGGTAACAAATACAGGAGGATTACTGCTGGCACCTATAAAGCCATGTTTGACCTGTATTTGACTCCAAAAAATTGAGTAGAGGTCTGAAAAAACATAAAATGGGTGCAGCCTGGGAAGATCAGGTTCCAGGGCTGTGGATAAACAATGCTGCCAGCATGACTTGATAAACATAATAAGCATAAGAACAGGTTCAACATGCAGAACTATTTACAGTATTTCTTTGTATAAATAAGAAAACGTTTTAAGTACCCATAGCTTTTATAAATGTTGAAAATAAGTAAAAGTAGCATAAATAATGTTACCTGTATTTGACTCACAGCAGCATCATTAGACAATCCTACAGAAGTAGACTGTAGGCTCCCCATTCTAGAACTAAAAAGAAATCACACTCAGATATTCGAGCTTTCAGACAAACATCACGTTTTGCAGTTCACAAATTAAGGGTTGGCTTTGTCCTGTTTTTTTTTTAACTGATTTCTCTCTTAGGCGCAAGTTCATTTCAGCTGCACTACCTACACCGTTCTGGTGCTCAGCGCCGGCGGGGGCAGGAGAACAGGGCCGGGTGCTGGCGCTGCCGAGCAGCCCCGGCGGGGCCGTTACTCGCCAAACGCTCCGTTCCCGGCGGGGCCGGACACGTGTCCCGCCCGTGGCACCGCCCGGGGCACCCCCCGGCTCCCGCGGGAGCACCGAGATCCGTCCTTGCCGTGCCGGCCCGGAACCCCGCTCCTCCCACGGCACCGTGACACGATCCCGATGCCTGTCCTCATCCTGACCCCGACCTCGATCCCGGGCCTGGCGGTCCCTCTCCTCATCCCGATCCTTCTTCCGGTTCCTCATCCCTATCCTGATGCCTCTCCCAGTCCCGAACCCGATCCCGGTCCCTGTCCCAATCCCTATCCCTCTCCTTCTCCCGAACCCGATCCCTCTCCCAGTCCCATCCTAATGCCGGTCCCAGTCCTAATTCCCGTCCCGATCCCGATTCCGATCCCTCTCCCAAATCCCAGTCCCAACACCGATCCCAGTCCCGATGCCGATCCCAATCCCGATCCCTCTCCCCCTCCCAGTCCCCGTCCCCATCCCCATCCCATTCCCGCTCCCAGTCCGGGCCCCCATTCCCGACCCCTCTCCCGGTCCCGCTCTCACGCGCCCCCCACAGGCCGCCGCCGCCCGGGGCGGCAGGCGCCCCTGCAGGGCCATGCCGACACAGGTAAGGGGCGGGCTTTCTCCGCAGTCTCCACCGCTGTCCCGACGCTGGCCCCTTGCCCCCGCACCGCCCCCGGGCGCTGCCCCCGCCGGCTGCCGGTCGCCGTGAGCTACCATGCGGTGATGGGGGGTCAGGAGAGGGGCAGCGATGGGGTGGATTTCCCGGGATGGGGGTCAGAGAGGGGCAGCGATGGGGTGGATTTCCCGGGATGGGGGTCGTTCAGGAGATGGGGCAAGGATGGGGTGGATTTTCCGGACGAATCGTGTGTCTAATGCCATGTGAAAATAGTTTCTCCGATGTCTCTTATCAAATCCTGATTTAGTGATATAAATAATCTGGTTAATAATCTCACCATGATTCCCAAAGTTGCGGGAACTGTTTTGTAAACTCCCGTTTAAAACTTCTAATGAAGGTATCACATTAAAAGTAAAACGAATTTATGTGTTGCATTAAATTTGGCAGAAAACCACCCCTGTTGAATTCCAGCTGCTCCTCAGGAACCATAAGGACCGGGAGCAGCTGGGCTTGGATTCTGAGGAATGGCCAGTTCGGCACTATGCAACAAAAATGCAGAGCCACTGTGGCACTGGAATGGGATGATCTTTAAGGTCACTTCCAACCCAAACCATTCCATGACTCTGTGCTGGTGGTAAACACATTGTCTGCAGAAGCATGTGTGAACACATAAAATGTGACACAGCCAGGCACAAGCACATGAAATTGGGAGATGCTGATACAGCGCTAAGAGCACGATCTCAAGCACAAGCTGCTTTCCACATTTCCCGAGTGAGGAAGCACTCTGTACAGCTGAATGTTCGAGCCTTACCCAACAGGCATCCCTGGGGGAGGAGGTAGGTACAGCCTGCTGACAGTCCCAGGACACAGCGGTGGAGTCTCCTCTGACCTCCCTGCTCTCTTAAGCTGTATTTATATTGTTTTCTTCGAGAGAGGAGAAAAGATGAGTTAATTACAGTTGACACCGTTTTCTGTTTAGATGGAGTTTGACTTCAGCCATGAGCGAAGTGAAGTTTGGTCATGGCTCAGGTCGTTCCTTTGGCTCCCGTTACCTGCATTGTTTCTTACAGAGCGTGACGGCACCCCCGCCGTGCTGCTCCATCCTTTGTTTCATACCTGCACTGACTTCAGCAGGGCACAACCACCTCACCTCGTGCTGCTCCATCCTTTGTTCCCTGCCTCCCTCAGCGTTCCTGCTCCTCAGGGTGCAGGCATCATGTCCCTCGTGAACTACTGCCAATGCACACGCTGTCTCGCTGAACTTTGTTTTTCAGTGTTCTCCCCAGATGAAGGCAGCCTTACGTGAAAAAGAAAACCAGAACTGCAACATTTTCTTGAAATCTGAAAATAAATCTCTTTGCGGACGTGTGTGCACCATTCCCTGCTCCCTGAGCAGCAGAACTGAAATGAGTGGCTTTTTGGTGTCACTGTAACACCATAATACTGAAGAAAGTATTATCTGTAGTGTAGAAGATGTACAGGGTGTGTTTCCCAAGACGTAGCACTGGCTTAGGTGATGTAGGTTTTTGGATGAGGCACGGAAACAGGACTTGACCCACTGGAAGCATTTCAAGTTCCATTCCAATTTTCATGAGCCATAGCTCCAATAATAATTCCAAATCCAGTCCGAGAAATTATACTCTGTTTATTCATTATGTCTTTGTCTTCTAAGTGCATCAGTATTACTCTATATCCATTGACAAATAAATATTGGCAGTGATTGGTATAATTCACAATGTTAGTAGTTGGGAGAAGAGACCAACCCCCTCCTGCCTACAGCCTCCTCTCAGGGAGTTGTAGAGAGTGATGAGGTCTCCCCTGAGCCTCCTCTTTTCCAGGCTAAACAGCCCCAATTTTCCCACAAAACACATTAAAACTCTGGGTGCTCGGGGCGAGGGAAAGCTGTACCCGTGACAGGAGAGACAGAAACTTCACTCACAGTATCCTGGAGTGCCCAAACAGGGAACAATACAATCTTGGAGAAGTCCTCGAGAATTAGATAAGGGGTGTAAACAAACAGGATGTAAACTAAGCTCTGTGTACCCAGATAAAACAGAGAACAAGCGCTGCAGATTTTGGTGGTGGAACACAATGACGCCGTGCCCGCTCAAGAACCGGGGTCAGGACGACGACGAAGACCCGGAAGGACCAAGGAGGACTTCCCATATGGGCGTGACCATGCAAAGCAGATAATGAATATGTATTAGGCAAGCAAAACTATCTAACGAATATGTAAACAGCACGCGTAATAAATAAGGCCCCGTCCATCTGCCATTTGGCACGTCCGATTAGAGGAGCTGCCCTCCCAACGTCCAGCATGACGAATAAAAGAAGAACGCCCTTTTTAACACCTACAAACTGGTGTTAAGAAGTTTGTTTCTGCCGCTTT